>NC_030428.2:1740000-1970000 GCF_001660625.3 Ictalurus punctatus
ACTGTGTGTTTACAGTTTATATAAACATGTGAACATTACGTCCACACATTATATTGTCCTTAATCATATGCGATTTGATACACTGTTAAATACACACCAATATATTTCATAATAATTGGAACAGTGTACAGATGAATCATTAATTTTGTATTGTTCTTTCTCTCTCTCTCTCTCTCTCTCTCTCTCTCTCTCTCTCTCTCTCTCTCTCTCTCTCTCTCATACAGATACATCAACATCAACCCCAACACCAGGTAAAGTTTCACTTACTGTGTGTTTACAGTATATATAAACATGTGAACATTACGTCCACAAATTAGATTGTCCTTAATCATATGCGATCTGATACATTGTTAAATACACACCAACATATTTCATAATAATTGAAACAGTGTACAGATGAATCATTCAGTTGTATTGTTCTCTCTCTCTCTCTCTCTCTCTCTCTCTCTGTCTCTCTCATACAGATACATCAACATCAACACCATGTAAAGTTTCACTTACTGTGTGTTTACAATATATATAAACATGTGAACATTACGTCCACACATTATATTGTCCTTAATCATATGCGATCTGATACATTGTTAAATACACACCAATATATTTCATAATAATTGGAACAGTATACAGATGAATCATTCATTTGTATTGTTCTCTCTCTCTCTCTCTCTCTCTCTCTCTCTCTCTCTCTCTCCCCCTCTCTCTCTCTCTCTCTCTCTCTCTCTCTCTCTCTCTCCCCCTCTCTCTCTCTCTCTCTCATACAGATACATCAACATCAACCCCAACACCAGGTAAAGTTTCACTTACTGAGTACTTAGACTACATATAAACATGTGAACATCACGTCCACACATTATATTGTCCTTAATCATATGCGATTTGATACATTGTTAAATACACACCAATATATGTCATAATAATTGGAACAGTGTACAGTTTAATCATTCATTTGTACTGTTCTCTCTCTCTCTCTCTCTCTCTCTCTCACTCTCTGTCTCTCTCATACAGATACATCAACATCAACCCCAACACCAGGTAAAGTTTCACTTACTGAGTACTTAGACTATATATAAACATGTGAACATTACGTCCACACATTATATTGTCCTTAATCATATGCGATCTGATACATTGTTAAATACACACCAATATATGTCATAATAATTGGAACAGTGTACAGATGAATCATTCATTTGTATTGTTCTCTCTCTCTCTCTCTCTCTCTCTCTCTCTCTCATACAGATACATCAACATCAACACCAGGTAAAGTTTCACTTACTGTGTGTTTACAGTATATATAAACATGTGAACATTACGTCCACACATTATATTGTCCTTAATCATATACGATTTGATACACTGTTAAATACACACCAATATATTTCATAATAACTGGAACAGTGTACAGATGAATCATTCATTTTGTATTGTTCTTTCTCTCTCTCTCTCTCTCTCTCTCTCTCTCTCTCTCTCTCTCTCTCTCTCTCATACAGATACATCAACATCAACACCATGTAAAGTTTCACTTACTGTGTGTTTACAGTATATATAAACATGTGAACATTACGTCCACAAATTAGATTGTCCTTAATCATATGCGATCTGATACATTGTTAAATACACACCAACATATTTCATAATAATTGAAACAGTGTACAGATGAATCATTCAGTTGTATTGTTCTCTCTCTCTCTCTCTCTCTCTCTCTCTCTCTCTCTCACTCTCACTCTCTGTCTCTCTCATACAGATACATCAACATCAACCCCAAGACCAGGTAAAGTTTCACTTACTGTGTGTTTACAGTACATACAAACATGTGAACATTAGGTCCACACATTATATTGTCCTTAATCATATGCAATCTGATACATTGTTAAATACACACCAATATAATTCATAATAATTGGAACAGTGTACAGATAAATCATTCATTTGTATTGTTCTCTCTCTCTCTCTCTCTCTCTCTCTCTCTCTCTCTCTCTCTCTCTCTCTCTCTGTCTCATACAGATACATCAACATCAACACCATGTAAAGTTTCACTTACTGTGTGTTTACAGTATATATAAACATGTGAACATTACGTCCACACATTATATTGTCCTTAACCATATGCGATCTGATACATTGTTAAATACACACCAATATATTTCATAATAATTGGAACAGTATACAGATGAATCATTCATTTGTATTGTTCTCTCTCTCTCTCTCTCTCTCTCTCTCTCTCTCTCTCTCTCTCTCTCTCTCTCTCTCTCTCTCTCTCTCCCCCTCTCTCTCTCTCTCTCTCTCATACAGATACATCAACATCAACCCCAACACCAGGTAAAGTTTCACTTACTGAGTACTTAGACTATATATAAACATGTGAACATTACGTCCACACATTATATTGTCCTTAATCATATGCGATTTGATACATTGTTAAATACACACCAATATATGTCATAATAATTGGAACAGTGTACAGTTTAATCATTCATTTGTACTGTTCTCTCTCTCTCTCTCTCTCTCTCTCTCTCTCTCTCTCACTCTCTGTCTCTCTCATACAGATACATCAACATCAACCCCAACACCAGGTAAAGTTTCACTTACTGTGTGTTTACAGTATATATAAACATGTGCACATTACGTCCACACATTATATTGTCCTTAATCATATGCGATCTGATACATTGTTAAATACACACCAATATATGTCATAATAATTGGAACAGTGTACAGATGAATCATTCATTTGTATTGTTCTCTCTCTCTCTCTCTCTCTCTCTCTCTCTCTCTCTCTCATACAGATACATCAACATCAACACCAGGTAAAGTTTCACTTACTGTGTGTTTACAGTTTATATAAACATGTGAACATTACGTCCACACATTATATTGTCCTTAATCATATACGATTTGATACACTGTTAAATACACACCAATATATTTCATAATAACTGGAACAGTGTACAGATGAATCATTCATTTTGTATTGTTCTTTCTCTCTCTCTCTCTCTCTCTCTCTCTCTCTCTCTCTCTCTCTCTCTCTCTCTCTCATACAGATACATCAACATCAACCCCAACACCAGGTAAAGTTTCACTTACTGTGTGTTTACAGTATATATAAACATGTGAACATTACGTCCACAAATTATATTGTCCTTAATCGTATGCGATCTGATACGTTGTTAAATACACACCAACATATTTCATAATAATTGGAATAATATAAAGATGAATTATTCATTCATATTGTTCTCTCTCTCTCTCTCTCTCTCTCTCCCTCTCTCTCTCTCCCTCTCTCTCTCTCCCTCTCTCTCTCTCTCTCTCTCTCTCTCGCTCTCTCATACAGATACATCAACATCAACCCCAACACCAGGTAAAGTTTCACTTACTGAGTGCTTACAGATATATAAACATGTGAACATTACGTCCACACATTATATTGTCCTTAATCATATGCGATCTGATACGTTGTTAAATACACACCAATATATTTCATAATAATTGGAACAATGTACAGATTAATCATCTTCCTCGGCTTTTCAGTTTACAGGTCATTATTTTCTTCTTTTTCTTTGATTTGACAAGAACAAAATGGAGTGTATACTGTAAATTATGTTAATCTCTCAGTGATGTTGAAATCTGGATTGTGATTGGTCAGACACTAACTTTTTTTTCTGTTTGTTTCACAACATCAAATGTAAATTTTAACGGTTTAAAAAATATATTATATGTTCTTATTTTATAACTACAAATTGTTGGTATAGGAAAATTATCAACTTTTGGGTGATAACAGTCACTTTGCTTCATTAAACACCTCAGGGGGCAAAGTTAGTTGTGTTCAAAAAAGAGGTCTGTCTTTAGACTTTTTTTGGATATAGTGACAAATTCTTCCCTACGGATTGAGGATGGAAGTTCATTCTATCACTGAGTCTCAGTCAGTTTAAAGGTTCTGCAACGGGACCTCATGCCTCTCTGAGTATGCATTACCAGTTCTGCCCCTGCGGTCATGGCGTGAATCATTTAATAACCTTTTGTGGTCTCCCAGTGGTTTATAACATAGATATATAAATACTAATATACATATAAACTTTATATGATTTCTTATGAAGTCTCATAGCTGACTATCATTATCCCCAGCTATTAATAGCCTGACTCTGGTGGCCAATTAGTTAGCTGTCAACGTAATATTATAAATACCAACTACAACCAGAAACAACTGCAAAGGCTTACCTGCGAAAGGTAATTCTTCTTGTTTGGATTGTGTGAAGGTTTGTACAGTACAACGCCAAACTGCACACGAGTCAGGCATCTTTTCTCCTGTCCAGTTATAATATTAATGGCAAGTTTCCCGGACCAATATGGCAGTGATGTTGACATACATGAGGCATCTATGTATTTATATGTCTATGGTTTATAACATGGGCAATATTCAATTTACAACAAAATAAAAGAAAACATGAAAGCCTTCATCTTGGAAGACATTTTTGTCTTACATTTCATAACAAACTTCAGGGAGCTCAGTGCTGACACACCATATTTTTCGTGAATTTCGGAATGTATGCAAAGGATTGTAGGTGATTGGAGGATGCAAAGGATACACTGATACATCCTTCAAAATGAAAGCCACAGAAAGAAGGCTGCCTTCCAAGGATCCTTCAAATTGAGACAGCCTTTGATGGTGCTTGATGACGTTGCAGCTGAGATATGCAGCATTACTAGGACGCATATCATTTGAGGAACATACTTTGTACTTTCACATACTTTGACAGTACCTACTGCCTTTGATTCAGTACCTACTTCTCGGCGGTTGATACATTAGATACCGATAAGTATAAGTGTTTGGCATAAATACAATCCAGATGCTCTGCTTGGGATAGCGCGGTATACACAATGTCCAGTGGGTCCATACTGCAGAATATTGACCAAAGCAGTAGGTCATCTGGGAATTTCTTGAATATTGTTTTATGAATACTGAGAAGTCAGACATACTACTTCTTTGGCGTTCTGCTTTTCGCCTACTGTTTAGTAGGGTAGTATGAATATTCAATGCTGTCTAAGCAATACTAAATTAACAAGGCTAGAAGGCTACAAAGGCCTGAGCTAACACGTTGACCTCCATTTTGTCTCTTACTAAAAATCACAACATCACGAAGAGCAACTAAGTGACACAATTTTCCCCCACACCATGGGAACCAGACGAGAGAGCATGGGATTTCAATAACCACAGCTGATTGACGTGGCAATCAATCAACCACTGCCTAAATGTCCCACCCAAAACACTCTGTGACATGCTGTTATAGGAAAATAGTCCACCATATTATGTTTTTTTTTTTTTTTTTACAGTTAAACTGTACTATTATAATTATACTATAGAACTGAGTAAGTAAGCTTTGTTGGCTAGTTTAATTTATGAATATCTGACCCCAGTTTGGTAATAAAATTATAGTGTGATTATGTCTTTCTGCTTGTCTCTCTTTGTAGCACTCTGTGGGAGTATGATTTGTTCCTGGGATGAAGTCTGTAGGCAGATAAATGGAGATTATGGCTGTGCCTGTGGGTACATTACAACACGCGGCCCAAATCCTTACGGTACTTTTCTCATTTTACTATTATTTCTCCCTAACATCAGTGTAGCATGCTAATGTACCGTCGTTTGAAAGGGTTGTAAGAAGACAAAACCACATTCATAAGCTGTTAAAAGAAACGTCATCTATCTTTGGTATAAATCAATTTGGACACACCTTGTCCGAGAGGATCAGTAACAGACTGGTCGTGTAGCATGTTTGTCTCCCATGTATACAAAAAGGCAAACAAAGCCTCTACATGATGTCTGTTGTCTCCATATTTACATCACATTGCATGGGGAAACCACCCAAACTTCTTCTCTGTGTGGAATATACTAAGGCCTTTAGTGGCTAGATGTTGGTACAAGCTTTAGAGAATATTTAATTAAATAATATTTAATTTTAAAAACAATAATAGATTATTAAACAACATATTTATTTAAATAACATAACATTAACCTACTGCTAATCTTTCGAATGTTACAGTGAATCCTGAGTTTAGATGCCAATCCAGGATATAAACCAGTGTTAGAGTTTCCTTTTATGAATTTCTCTGAGAAGTAACTAGGCAATTTTCTGCCTGTTGGCTCTATTTTCCCTCAGACGCCATTGAGACATGTTCAGGAAGTACTGGTTCACTGTCTCTTTCTCGCTGTGAGCTCTTTGAAGACGGATATTCTGCAGATAATCTCCACATGAACGACCAAAACTGCAAAGGGGAGCTCCAAGATAACAGGCTGGTGTTCAGCTTTGACAGTAATTTCAACATGTGTGGCACAACTCTGGAGGTACAAAACCAGCACTCTTTTATATTATGTTCATTATTGTTGGTTTGTTTGTTTATTTATTGAAACAAATTTTGAGATCAACTTGTAAGAACATAAAACAGTAAAGCATTTGTAATAAAGTGCAAGACTAACTGAGAATGCCTTTGATATCCTTTAATACCGCTGTTTTCCACATCAATTATTCACATGCGGTTTTATTTATGTCGGCACGTTTACTTAGGTTCATATGGGCAATTTTAGAACATAACATGTGAATGCACTTTCACCTTTGTCAGATGAAGTATCTCACAAAATGGTGTGTTAATCTGAGGACTAAAATAAATTTCACTCATGGCCTGGCACTTATATTGTCTGTATTATTAGCTAAGCTAACAGAAACATTGCAGTATGTTATATTGCAGACATCAAATAGCCCTATAATTCAGGCAATGATTGTCTTTCTATGTGTGTTTCTTTAGAATAACAGCACACACATCATCTTCAAGAACAGCGTTGGGACAACTGATGGTATAGGTGTAATCAGTCGTGCCGGCGGCCTCAACATCAACTTTTCCTGTGTGTATCCACTCATCCAGAGCATCTCCATACCCACGGCTATTGAAGGCAAAGGAGGGTAAATCTAGCAGCAGTGTCACAATTTAAGCAGACATACTTTATGCTATGCTAATCTTCTGCAGTTTTCAAAAGCAGCTTTAAACATCATTTTATTTTAGCTTTTCTCATATTTAACTAATTTTAACTCCATTTGACATTTTATAATTGCTAATAATTAATAATGAAATTAATACATGAAAGGTACCATAAAAATATAACTAATCATCTTCTACTTATTATTATTATTATTATTATTATTATTATTATTATTATTATTATTATTATTATTATTTTAGATGTTAAATGCATTTATTTCTGTTCACAGTGTAATCAGCAAGTATCTGTCTACTGAGGGCTCGTACCAGATCACCATGATCCCGTATACCGATGATACATTCCAGGTTCCACTCTTTGGCAATGTGACCCTAGATGTGAACCATCAGATGTATATAGCTGTGCAAGTGGATCAGTTCGACAGCACTCAAATCGGGCTTGTGCTGGACAGCTGCTGGGCCACGCCCGTCAACCAGATCGACTATTACATCCGCTGGGACCTGATCAGTAACGAGTACGTGGAAAAAAAAAGAGACGAAAAATGTTACCTATTTGTACCTATCAGATAACTTACGGAGAAGTAATGTCTTCCTCTCTCCAGGTGTCCGAACCCCAATGATGGCACAGTGGCAGTGTTGCAGAACGGTGTCTCCACGACCAGCTACTTCTCCTTCAGGATGTTCACATTCACCGGCTTCTCCAACAAGATCTACCTGCACTGCCAGGTCCATCTCTGTCTGCTAGAGACAGGCAATTGTGCACAGGTATGAAGACATGTTAAGAGTCATGCTTTGGAATATTATGAATTCCATTTTCATTTGCAATTCATGCATTTATTTTCTCATTTCCTCTCTCAGATGTGCACTGGAGGTCTTTCCAGAAGACGCCGAGCTGTAGATTTCTACGATTCAGCTGCCATTTCCATGGAATTCTGATTTGTTTGCTTTAAACTTTCTATCATTTTATTTTCATTTTTGTTTTATCTTTAATCATTAAGTATTGCTTTGCTTTAATCATAAATGCAAATTATAAAAATTCAGCTTTTTTAAATTCATAACATCTTGTAAGTGATTGTACTCATCTGTGTTGCCTTAATCAGTCATAATAAATCTTTCAAGCATTTTATTCTTATTGTTTTTATTATACAACTTGAATCCTTTGAAACTTTCAAAGGTGCTGACAGAATCAGTAGGAAGCATTGAAAGTGCTAAGATGCTGCGAGATGGTAAGATACTTTGTTTTGTAAAGGCCGCAAACAACAGAAGGCGGCCATAGGATTAAAATTCTTACTAGGATTAAATGCTTCATGCATTGTTGCGGAACAGAAGAAATGGGTGAGAGGAGTTATCACAGGAAAGCCCACTAATGTTTCTACTGATGTAATTAAGAAAAGTGTTTCGGGAGCAACAGTGATCGACTCTAGGTGGCTGAAATACACTCAAAATAAGGAGAGGATGGATAGCCTCTTAGTTACGCTACATATTGAAGAGGAAAAAGTGTTTCTTGGACTAATGAGTTATGTAGTTAGGCCATATATTCCACCCCAGCTTTAACTGTCAGAAGTACTAACATTTGGTGGCAGTATGTAAAGAAAAACACTGTTGTGCAAGATGTGTAGGGACCATGAATATGGAAAGTGTAAGGAAGGAGTGAAACCTAAATGTTGCAATTGCAGGGGAAAACATAGTGCGGGGTATGGAGGTTGTCGAGTAAGAATAAATGCTGTCAAGGTACAAAATATAAAGATAGCAGAAGGACTGACTTATGCGGAGACAATTAAATGAGTTTAGTCAATAGAAAAGAAGGAAGCAAAAAGATACTTGGAGCCCAAAGGATGAAAAATGAGTGTTTGAATCAAGAAAAAAAAAGAAAACTAAATTATGGAAGATAAATCATCTTTCATAATGTTTATTGAAAAAGTAGTAAACTGTTCTGCCCAAACCAAGAGTAGAACTAAAAGAACAAGGATAATCATTAAAGTGGCAGATAAGTACATGAAAGTAGACGAATTAACAGTAGACAATATAAATGAGAAGTTAAAAATGCAAACTACAAATACTCAGACAGTATGTGGCGGCTCATAATGGTTTTTTTAATCTTGCAGTGGAAGGCAAGAGTTTTGTAGCAAATGGACAAGAATTCAAAAAGTATACATATACCATCAGTGATAAACCATCAGTGATAATATGCATACAAGTATCCTGGTTGAAGCCTCATTTAAATTTTGTGGTCCAAGGACATTTTGCAGTATGTAAGGATAGGATTAAAGGGAATGGTGGAAGAGTAGTAACCTTCATTAAAAAAGGAGTAGCATTCAGGGAGGTGGGGGTGAATGAGGTGAATTAATTAGAATCTGTAGTGGTGGAAGAACTAGAAACCAGATTATTAGAGTAAAACACTTTTATAATCCATGTAAAAGATTTAATAAGAAATTAATGGGAAATATTGGAGGTGAGGGTAATTTTTAAGCTAGTTGTCATATCACAGCCTGTCATGGACTTAACATCCCAGCAAGCACAGCGGCCTACAAATATGGCCACCACGGACTCAAATAACCAGAACACACACACACGTTTCCCCATTCACAATCACCTAGCTTCTAACACAGCACACCTGCAAGGATTACAACCTGAAATTCTCACCGAACTCACATGCGATTATGAGCAACTCAAGCCAGATTCACTAATCGGTCTAGCAATTTATCTCGATCATCTTCTTCTTTCCCGACCTACATCGCATGGGGAGAGAGACTTTGCCAATCCAGGAAGCATGAGCTGTGGTGAGCTAGGATCAATGAAGTGGAAAGGGAGAAACACCACAGATGACACTGTTGCTTCTACTGGTTACGTACTCTCTACCATTAGAGCCCTCCACTTTGGTTTCTTCACCAACTCCATCTCAGAAGAACCTACAATCTGGTACGTATACCAAAAGGGATGAGTGGAAGACGGCTTTCAGCACATCTAGCGGCCACTATGAGTACTGTGTAATGCCATATGGGCTCTCTTGTGCCCCCTCAGCTTTTTAATGCCTGGTGAATGATTTACTGAGAGACATGCTGTGCAAATATGTGATTGCATACATAGATGATATTAAAGGGGATAAATTGCGAATTCCACAAGACCACAGTTTCGTTTTTCGGCTATATAATCAATGCAGAGGGAGTTTCCATGGACTAGGCAAAAATGACTGCAGTTCTTGAATGGCCCAACCAGGTACTATAAAAGATTTATAGAGATATCTAGGCTTTGCAACATTATATCAATGTTTTTTCAGTGGATTTAGCTCCATTGCCCAACCTCTGACTTCATTCAAATGAAGGAAGCCCAAGCACCTCACCTGGCTACCAGCTGCAGAACAAGCCATGGTCAAATTAAAAACTGCACTCACCACTGCTCCCATTCTTAAACATCCTGGCCCATATAAACCTTTCATCATGGAAGCGGACACATCAGAGACAAGAGTGGGAGCTATCCTCTCTCAATGCTTCAGAGATTCAGACTCCACCTCACTGCCTTCTATTCCTGAAAATTCACTTTGCCTGAGAGAAACTATGACGTTGGGAACCACTCCCACACCTGCCATCCACCTTTTCCACTGCAAAACTACTATATAACCATGTGTCCAAAGTTCACCTCAAGAGTATGGGCTAGTTTTATGGGGAAATTGGGAGTGAAGGTGAGTCTAACTTCTGGATACCGCCCTCAAGCCAATGGCAAGCTGAATGGGCCAATCAAGAGGGGGGTTAATTTCTACATACTTTATGTGCTAATAACCCTGAACCCTGGGCCCAGTTCTTACCATGGGGTGAATATGCCCAGAACACATTACACCACTCTGCACACAACTCACTCCTTTCCAATACGTCCTAGGCTACCAACCACCACTGTTTCCTTGAATCTCTGCTTGCCTGTCTGACATCTCAAACTGAATGAGGAAACACCACCTAAAGCTCAACTTAAGCCAATTGCTCATCCCAGCCTGCCCCTCAATTAACCACAACTTCACTGTACAGCTCAGCTCAACCACACTCAAGCCAACCAGGAGAGCCAGGAACCTTGGGGTGACTTTTGATGACAACTTGACCTTTACAAGACCATATTTCAACAACTGCATGATCCTGTAGGTTCATTCTGTAGAACATCGAGAAAATCAGACCCTATTTCACCCAACAGGTTACACAGCTACTAGTCCAGGCTCTTGTCATCTCAAAACTGGACTACTGCAACACACTATTCTCAGGCCTCCCAGCCAGCTCCATCAAACCTCTTTAAATGATGAATGCAGCAGCACGCCTTGTCTTCAACGAGCCCAAAAGAACCCATGACACATCCCTTTTCATCTCCCTCCACTGGCTAGCTGCCTGTGTAAAATCCAAGGCCATGACACTCACGTAAAAGACCTTGTTTGGAACAGCACCCCCCTACCTTAACACTCTCCTTGAGGCTTACGTTCTCTCACACAATCTGCAGTCAGCTAACAACCGACTCTTAGTAGTGCCTACTCAGTTTGGCTCAAGGTCCTTATCCAGAACCTTCAAACTAAATGTTCCTCAGTGGTGGAATGAACTTCCAACCTCAATCTGGACCGCAGAATCTTTGCTATTTTCAAAAAACTGCTAAAGACCACCTCTTCCGTGAGCACTTAACTAACCCCTAAAAAACCCCTAAACCCCACATTATAAAAAAAAACAACTTACTCTCACACCTCTACTCTGCGCTCTTTGCTTCTCTAGAACTCAATTATAAATCTTCTATGGTAGCACTACTTGTATTGCTCTGCGCTTGATATTGCTTTGCTTGTATTTTCTCATTTGTAAGTTGCTTTGGATAAAAGTGTCTGCTAAATGAATAAATGTTGTCGCGACGGACCGACAGCCGGCGCGCATAATAAGAAAGTCGCTCCTTCCCCGACTGCTGCACCGGCACGAAGCGGACAGCCTCGTGCCAAACATACCATCAGCCGGAAGAACCGTCATGGTGGGGCGTGACCGTCGACGCTACACCGGCCGGCGATTGGGGAGTCCGTCGGGGAAATTCCACCACTCAGGCGACGGCAGAAGAGGATAAAAGGACGCGCTTCCGCCCGTGCGAGGAGAAGGGCTAAGAGACAGACTCCGTGCGCACTCTTAAGCAGCATAGAGGCACGCCAACCTTTAGCACGACGGTATCCTCTCGCTAATCTCTTTCTCTCTCTCTCTCTCCTTCTCTCCCCGAAGGTGCGAGTGCGGACGAAACCGCCGGGTGGTGAGATCGCGTTCGACGGTGGATGACGGCACGGGAAACCCACGCACACGTCTCGGGAACCCCGACACGCCCTCGAGAACGTCACAACACCAGCCACACCCCCACAAAAC
This sequence comes from Ictalurus punctatus, assembly GCF_001660625.3. Taxonomy (NCBI): domain Eukaryota; kingdom Metazoa; phylum Chordata; class Actinopteri; order Siluriformes; family Ictaluridae; genus Ictalurus; species Ictalurus punctatus. The sequence continues at coordinate 1,752,345 of NC_030428.2, forward strand.
AGCTCCTTCAGTTTGGAGAATACAGACTCAGCCTTAGGGGTCCATATGAAGGGTGGAAAGGTGGAAGTGAGTCTACTGAGGGGTGCCACCAACCGGCTGTAGTTTTTGATGAAGCGGTGATAAAAATTGGCAAACCCCAGGAACCATTGGAGCTGCTTGATGGTAGAGGGCCTGGACCATTTGACTACATCCCCGATCTTCTAAAGGTTAGCCTTATCTCACTCGCTCTCGATGATGTACCCCAGGAATGTGACTTTGGGAACATCAAACTCACATTTTTCAGCTTTGACAAACAAGTGGTTCTCCAGAAGCTGCTGCAGGACTTGGACATGGAGAGTGTGCTCAGTGAGCATGAGGGAGAATATCAGTATGTCATCCAAATAAACAAACACAACATGATTCAGGAAGTCCTGGAGTACATTATTGATGAGAGCTTGAAACACACCTGAAGCATTGGTGTGGCTGAAAGTCATGAACAGCTATTCGAAGTGGCCCAGAGGGGTGTTGAATGCAGTCTTCCACATGCCCCCTGCTCTGATCCTGACCAGGTGGTATGCGTTCTGCAGGTCCAAATTTGTGAAAATAGTTGCCCCATGAAGTGGCTCAAAGGCAGAGTTGAGGAGTGGCAGAGGGTACTTCTCCACTGTGATGTTCTTGAGGTCTTATCTTTCTTGGCCACAAAGGAGAAGCCAGCACCCAGGTTGGAGGAGGAAGGTTGGATGATACCGGCAACGAGGGATTCCATTATGTATTTCTCCATGGTCTCTCTCTCAAGACTGGACAGGTTATACAAATGACCAGATGGAAGGGCAGCTCCAGGGAGGAAGTTGATAGCACAATCATATGGACAATGAGGTGGTAAGGAAAGGCCTTGCTAAAAACCTTTCCCAGGTTGTGGTACTCGGGAGACACAGTGGAGAGGTCTGGAGGAGTGGGCATTGGGGAACCTGTGGTGGCCATAGTGAGAGGAAGGGTTAATTTCATGCATAAAGACTAACAAAAAGGGCTCCAACTCATGACACTCCCTGCAGACCAGTCTATATGGGGGTTGTTTCTTTTCAGCCAAGAATAGCCTAGCACCAGCAGGTTACCTGGGGAGGAGATGAGATTCAGCTGAACCATCTCATGGTGGTGTCTGGAAAGCACAAGTAGCAATGGGGCAGTCCAATCCAGGATGTTGACAGTAATGGGAGGGTCCAGGGACTCGATGCGTAGGTCAGACTGTGACGCTAACTCTTTATCCTAATTTGATGGGTGTTATCCCAAACATTCATCAACTGATGGAGAATCGATGGGGTTGGCATTACATTAACATTAACATTTATTCATTTAGTAGAAGCTTTTATCCAAAGCGACTTACAAATTAGGAAATACAAGCAAAGCAATACCAAGCAGAGAACAATAAAAAAAAGTAGTTTTACCATGCAAGATTTATAATTGAGTTATAGAGAAGCAAAGTGCACAGAGTACAAGTGTAAGAGCCAGAGTAAGTTTTTTTTTCTTTTTTAAAAAAAGTTTGTTTTTTTTAAATAATGCGGGGGGTTAGGAGTTTAGGAGTTAGTTAAGTGCTCACAGAGGAAGTGGGTCTTTAGCTGTTTTTTGATAAAAGTGACAGGTTCTGCAGTCCGGATTGAGGTTGGAAGTTCACTCCACCACTCAGGAACAGTTAGTTTGAAGGGTCTGAATAGGGGCCTTGAGCCACGCTAAGTAGGCACTATTAAGCTTCGGTCATTAACCGATTGCAGATTGCATGAGGGGATGTAAGCCTCAAGGAGACAGGGGTGTGCTGTTCCAGACAAGTCCTTGAATTTGATCTATGCAGCTACAGGAAGCCACTGGCGGGAGATGAAGGCCGGTGTGACGTGGGTTCTTTTTGGCTGGTTGACGACGAGGCGTGCTGCTGCATTCTGAATCATTTGAAGAGGTTTGATGGAGCTGACTGGGAGGCCCGAGAATAGTGCATTGCATTAGTCCAGTTTTGAGATGACTAGAGCCTGGACTTGTAGTTGTGTAGCCTGATGTTATACAAAATGAACCTACCGGATCATGCATCATGAAATATGGTCTGTAAAGGTCAAGTTGTCAGCAAAAATCACCCCAAGGTTCCTGGCTGTCCTGGCTGGCTTGAGTGTGGTTGATCTGAGCTGTACATTGAGGTTGTGGTTGATTGATAGGCAGGCTCTGATGATGAGAAGCTCAGTTTTTGCCAAGTTGAGCTTAAGGTGATGTTCCCTCATCCAGTTTGAGATGTCAGACAGGCAAGCAAAGATTCCATGGGAACAGTGGTGGTTGGTAGCCTAGGATGCATTGGAAAGGAGTGGGTTGTGTGGTGGAGTGGCGTAACAAGTTCTGGGCATATTTAGACCATGGTAAGAACTGGACCCAATCTTCAGTGTTATTAGCACAGAAAGTATGTAGAAAATAACCCACCTCTTGCTTGGCCCATTCAGCCTGCCCATTGGCTTAAGGGTGGTATACTGAAGTTAGACTCACCTTTACTCCCAATTTCTCCATAAAACTAGCCCATACTCTTGAGGTGGAAGGGACCTCAACATGTTACCTAATGTCCTAGTGAAACCTTCGGTAACATCGTTCCCCATCGGGTGTTAAGGAGTGGTTCTAGACTTGTCGATGCCAGCCAGTTCAAGAAGCTTGGCAATCAGCTCGCTCTCAAAGGTAGCCCCCTGGTCAGAATTGATGCGTTGGTGAAATCCAGACACAGAAAAAAACATCCCACATTTTTTTAGCCACTCTTTTAGTCGTCTGGTCTTGACACGGAAATGTATGCTCTAGCTTTGTGAAGTGATCTATGATCACCAAAACATCCAAAGATTTGTTGGTCTGATCCTCAGAAGACCAGAAGTCAATGCATACAAGCTCCAATGGGACTGTGGTTTTAATACTCTCCAAAGTGGCTCTCCCTGCAGGTTCCGGAGTTTTGCTGAGGACACACCTGGGACATTTCCTCACATAATCCCGCACATCATGTTCCATATTGAGCCAGAAAAATCCTCTGACAGGCTAAAGACAAAGTGCGCGGATGCCCTCGGCTACACCCGAAAGTGCCTGAGATTTTAAGGATTTAGGTAAAACAAGTTGGAACTTCTTGTGCTTGTGCTTGGTGAGCGGGTCTTTAATGGCGCTGTACAGAATTCCATTAAGCACTAAAAGTTTATCCCACTGCCTCAGAATCTGCAACACGCATAGGTTTTCATTGGCATGTTCACGTCTTGATGGTCTGTGCCTCCTGCCAACATAATAAGACAGTGTAGCAATGACAGGGTCTTTGTGTTCTTGCAAGTCTGTCAGTGAAAGGGAATGAAACACTTCTTCATCACCACTAATTAAAGAGGTCAACTGTTCAGCAAATGATGTTACTCTACATTCAGTTCCTGTTTCCCATTCATCACAGGAGGACAGAATGGAAGACACGTCATCAGCAATCATTGATGTATCCAGCCCAACATCAAGTGGACCTGATCCTAATTAATGATCCTAACTCCTCTTACACATTTCCATCTTTTACACTGTGTACTTGTCTCAACAGTTCAGAATATGGCTCTGACAAAAGCCTCTTACTCACTGGCCTGACAAATGGATCCCTGCCGAGTGCGTCTGCCACCACGTTGAGTTTTCCAGGAACGTATTTGATCTCAAAAGAATATGGTGCAAGTTTCGAGACCCAATGCTGCTCGCATGCATCCAATTTTGGCTTGGTCATAATATATGTTAGCGGATTATTATCCATCCAAACAGTAAACTATAGGCCTTTAAGCCAGTAACTGAACTTGTCACACATTGCCCACTTAAGAGCCAAGAATTGCAATCTGTGCACAGGATATTTAGATTGGCTGCGGCTCAAAGCCTTACTAGCAAACGCTATTGGTCTCACCTTGTCCTCACCAGCAGGGATCTGAGAGAGTACTGCACCTAGGCCATCTAATGAAGCGTCAGTACATAGAAGAAAAGGACGCTCAAAATCTGGGTGAGCCAGTACCACAGTGTCAACAAGGGCACTTTTTAACACCTCAAAGGCCACATCACAGCCTGGGGTCCAGTCCTGCGGCTTCAACTCCCGGAGAGTGCCCGTTCACTTGTGACAACCATCAGCTTTCACTGAGCATTTCTGGCCATCTATTTAAGTCAAATAAGGGTCTAGCAACACGTGAGCAACTTGGAATAAAGGCTTAGTAGTTTGTAACCATACCAAGAAACGATTAGATTTTTTTTTTTTTCGTGAAGGTGTGGTCCCGTCTTCTTTCATTAAATCCTCCTTTCTGAAAGCAGAGATGACTTTCACTTTCGCCTCATCAACTGAAACACCAGAACCATCTATCACATGGCCTAGAAACTTTACGGATTTTCTTAGAAAGTGACACTTTTTAGGTTCTAGCTTCAGGTTGCTGGTTCTCAACTAAGAAAACACAATGTCCAAATGAGTTAATGCCTCCTGTTTAGAAGGTGCAAAGACCAACAAGTCATCAAGATAGCAGAGAAGACTGGAAAAGTTAAAGTCACCAAAAATGCTGAGCATCATGCGCCTGAAAGATGCGTTGCTATTGCAAAGGCCTTGAGGAAGACGATTATACTCATACAAGCCCATTGGCGGTGTGAAGGCAGTGTATCATCGGTCAGACACATGGAGCAGGATGTTGTAAAATCCTGAAGTTAAGTCTGTGGTGCTGAAAAATGCATTACCTCCCAAGGCTGCGAGGCAGTCAGCTTGATGGGGTAGAGGGTGGGCATCTTTGGTGGTTTTAGCATTGAGCCAGTGAAAATCGGTGCAGACCCTCAGATTAACATCTTTTTTCCAGACCATCACTAAGGGTGATGCATACTCATTCACAGATTTGCTGATAATGCCTTTCTCCTCCATCTCTGACCACACCTCTCTCAATTTTTGGTAGTGGGCAGGAGGGATACGGCGATAAGGCAGATGGAATGGGTGCTCATCATAAAGGTGGATCCTTTGCACAAAATCCTTTGCCTCTCCACAATCCAGCTTATCCTTGGAGAAAACCTCATGGTAGGACAAAATAAGAGCCGCCAATTTCCTCTTTCACACCTTAGAAACCTCACATCCATCCATGTCAATATCCTTCAGACCATAATCTCTCAACAATTGTTCTGGATCAGAGGATGAAACAGTTTTGAAGGGGTCCAAATCAGGAACGTGACAATGGGTTCTACTTAAACCCTGTATGACAGTGAAATCCTCCACAGCTAGACAGGAAGAAACGTTGGCCAGTTTAGTGTTATGGCGAAGAGTCACTGATGTTGGATTTGGGTTTAGTATTTTCACTGGCACCCATCGATTGCCCCACATTGGTGTTACTACACATCCGACAAGGATGTTTCTAGGTGACGAACGTGCAGTGGTTGGCTCAACAATTATACTGCTCCCTGCGGAAACAGGTACATTAGCTGGCAATTTGCCCCAAACTAGATACTCACATTTGGGAAGTAGACTTATTGCCTGACAGAGTTTCACAGTGCCAAGTTTATCAGACTGTTGAGGCTAAGACCATCGGGAGATGCAGCTCAAAAGTTCAAAGAATTGCTCACACTCAGGATTACTGTTATTGCAGGAAACAAGCTCCCAGTACTTGTCATGCGACTTCATCTTCTGCAGAACACATTTGATCACATTGCTTCCAACTATGAACTCGTCTCTTTGTCCAGGCACAACAAGAGTTGGAACAACAAACTTAAATCCATAGACTTCAATCTCCAAGTCTTATGTACACTTTGGCACAGTTGTAAGGCCACCACAGCCAATTAGAACCAGATTACTGGGAATCGCTTAAGGATGTGGAAGGAGACCATCAGCTTGAACTTGGACTCACCCTCCTCACTGAGCATGCAGGACATACTACCAGAATCCAGTAACCCCGTTAATGTGTAATGGTCGCAAACTGTCACAGGAGCATAAAACAACTGACTCGCCCCATCAACTCTCTGAGACCCCACATATAACACAGTTTTGTCTTCTGGCAATTGCTTGCAGGTGATCAAAAAAATATTATGCCCATCTGTCTCTTCTGCGAGGGTTTTAGTAAAATTGCCCATACTACCCCAGCTATCACATGAGCTGTTCAGTTTACCTGAGCAGTATCTGAGGGATTACAGGGCATGCTACCTTAGGGCAGTCACTCTTAAAGTGGCCAGGACTGAGACAGTGACGACATAGCCTCTGACAGCTACAATGTGTGTACGTAGTGTGTTCCTTGGATCTACAGACCCTACATGCATAGCCTAAGTTGGTTTTGAAGTCTGAAATTTTGCCTGCAGGAACCGGACTTGATGAAGTTAAAGAGGCAGGGCACAATGACAGGACTCTATCCATCATGCCAACCATGTGCTGAAGACTGGTGTCTGGAGAGAATGGAACAGCATTAGGATTAAGATGACTTACAAGAGGCAGAGACTGGGCTGGCATGGAAACAGGCTGCTGAGGAGAACTGGACACAAAATTGCGGCATGCCATAACATCGCACTGGCTGCAAGCTGACAAAGACATTGTGTGCTCCATCCTCGGAGAGACCCCAGCAGCGCGCCACTGCTCAGCTGGCTTAAACTGAAAAGACATTGCGAGACTTGGGTTTGGGCAATGTGAATTAAACATCATGACCGCTTCAGCAGCAGGATCCTCAACACTCTTATTACATCTGTGCAAGCGCTCCTCAGCAACATCTATGGCCTTGTTAAGCCATATCCAGTAATCTATGGGACTTTCATCTGCTCTTGGGACAGTATTATAGAAGTCAGCCTAGGCATGTTTGAGTAAGCCAACTCACTGAAGTTGCGTTTCAGTATGTCAAACACTGCACTTGGAAGCTCACTGGCACTCAGTTCAGGGTGGCATCGCAGAGACACCTTAACCACATCACTCGCTTTGCCAGACAATCTGCTCATGTTAAGAAAGGAGACATCAGTTCGCATTCTGCATTTCATTCTGTATAAAAAAACTGCACATCATATCTTCCCACTCATGCACAGTAAATGAATCATTCTTATCGCCCCTGAAGAATGGTGGAGGTGAAGAATCTTGCTGTACTATCATCTTCAGGCTTGATGCATCAATGCACTCACTGGAGTGCTGAGACTGGCAAGGTGGACTAGGCTGTACTAGGCTGGGCTGGTGTGAAAGGTTAAGGCTGGCTGAAATACTCTCCCTTATTTTCTGAGCCAGATCTGAAATGATGCCCCTAATGACTCAGGAGTAAAACACATTCAGTATCTGGGTGTGTGATTGGGGCGGAGCTAGCTGCTGGACCTACAGAAGTGTGCACATGGTCAAGTCCCAAATTAGCTAAGGCTCTCCCTCTCCCATAACAACGAGTAGTAATTTCAGACACTCCCTCATTGTGATATATTTCGGGTCCACCACCCCTGCCCAATGGGAAAGTGACATTAGATTGTTTCACAGGGCTGAAATTGTCTTGGCCAATATCCTCAAACATGTTTCAAATGTAAAGTGAAAACACATCAAATGTAAAAACGACTGCGAATGAATATGCACCAAACAGCAAAACCTTAACCCCCTGGCAAATGTTCAGGTATACTTCATACACGCAGGGAAATATATGAAATAAAGTTAGCTCAAAACAATTCACTATCAGAATGAGGACATCAATCAAAAAAAAAAAAACTGAACTTACTTAACAAAAATAAAATATTCTCTCACACCACATCAGTTATTAGGCACTGTTTCTTATTTAAAATGCATCTACAGTCATTTATTATATACTGTTCAGATAAAGCATACGATGCTCGAAGGTCACTGAAGCTTCCTGGGGTGCTTATCACAAAGTCTCTTGTTTAATATGCACCAACGACGAACGAAAGTACTCCGGAGGAAAAAAAAGGTCAAAGTCAAAGTCAATTAAACTCTTTACTGTTCCTTTAAGATTCAACAGTTTGTCCTGCGATGTCACACGCTGTTCATCGCACATGCGCACCCTCCTTATGCACGAACACGGAGCCGAAATGAGCGATGCTGATGAGGAAGACGACCAGGAGAGAAGACTGGCGAAGCAGGTGAGCTGTCAAGCAACCACAGTGATCGGCGACGCGCTGATCTGATGATCCGAAATGGTCACGGCACCAAGTGTAACTGGTTGTATACTGCGTTGTGTGTTTTCTTTTGACCATTATAAATAGGCTGACAGCAACTGGGTCGACTCTTTATTTACTCTCTGAGAAAGAGATAACACAGTATCAAACAGTGTGCTTTTGCCCTCAACATTTCTCTCCCATCAAAAAGACATTGCGGAAAGTGGAAGAGGAGGTAAAATAAAATGAAGATTTAACATAAATGACAAAAAAAAACATACCAGAGAAAGAGATAACAGTCTCAAACAGTATGCTTTCACCCTCAACATTTCTGTAAAACAAATTAGAAGTCCACTGAAATCAACACATGCCTCAAGTTCACGGATGATGCATAACACTAATCATAACCATAATTAAAGTAAAAACATGAAAATAATAAATCATACATGGGAAATAATGCAGTAAATATGATTTAGAAAAAGAAATTAGTTTAAAAGTAATTTTTAAGGCAAAGATTAAATTAGATTTATCAGAGCTAAGTAAAATCTTACCTCTCCCATGAAAACACATTGCGGAAAGGGAAGAGGAGGTGCAAAGACAGGAAGTTAACATTTACCTGCTGCAGTCTTAGATCAAAAGGTGCCGGCTATTTGTCGGTACCTCGAATAGCGAAGGCTACAGCAGGGGGAAGAGCTTTCTCTTATAGAGCCCCACAGTTAAGGAATAGCCTTCCAATTAGTGTTCAGGACTCAGACACAGTCTCAGTGTTTAAGTCTAGGCTGAAAACCTATTTGTTTACTCAAGCAATAGACTATCGTTTACGCAAAGCACAGTCTTACTTAACAATCTCTCCCTTTCTTTACCTCCCTCTCTCCTTTTGTCGAGCCACACGATTTTATGGAGATGCTAGTGATCCTGGCCCTTTCTTCCTTCCGGACCTTCCTTATCTGTTCGGATGCCCTACCTCTGGATGGAGCTCTCATCAACTCCAATTCCACATGGACATTTTCACTGTGGTTGCTGAGACTACAGTTGCTACTAAGACCCTGGGACCGCAATTACCACATGCAGTTTTGCACATGGGTCTTCTTTGAACAGTGAACTAGTTCAACAAACAGACTTCATATAAAAACCATAATGAACTTTCCTTTACTTTTACACTATCCGTTGTTACGCAGATGAGGACGGGTCTGGTTCCTCTCAAGGTTTCTTCCTCAAAACATCTTAGGGAGCTTATCCTTGCCTCTGTTGCCACCGGCTTGCTCAATTGGGATTAATCCACACTCTTAAAACCTATATCTTGTTTTTATATATTTCTGTAAAGCTGCTTTGAGACAATGGCCATTGTAAAAAGCGATATACAAATAAAATTGAATTGAATTGAATTTCTTGGATTGGTGAAATCTCTCTCTCCGAGCGATATAGGTTGGGATAGAAGAAGATGATCGAGACAAATTGCTAGACCAATTAGTGGATGTAGCATGAGTTACTCATAATTGCATGCAAGTTCTGTGAGAATTTCAGGTTTTAATTGCAGGTGTACTGTGATAGAATTTAGGTGATTGTGCATGGGGACGTGTGTGTGTGTTCTGGTACTGGAGTCCATGGCAGCTATATTTGTAAACTGTTGGGCTTGCTGGGATGTAGAATCTATCACTGTTGCTCACAAAATACTTTTCTTAATTACATCAGAGACGTTAGTGGGCATTCCTGTGATAACTCCTCTCACCCATTTCTTCTGTCCCACAACAATACATGAAACATTTAGTCCTAGTAAGAATTTTAATTCTAGGGCTGTCTTCTGTTGTTTGTGGCCTTTACAAAACAAAGTATCTTACCATTTCGCAGCATCTTAGCACTTTCGATGCTTCCTACTGTTTCAGCCGCAGCCTGAGGCAGCACAAGCCTCCTACCAAATGTTAACTCATGTCTTCTTTTAAGATATCTGTGTATAAACCTGGGCATGTGGTACACAAGTGTCCCCTGGCAGCATGTAGTAAAATTACCTTACAAAAATCTGTTGCAACATCAAATGTTAGTATATACTTTACAAATATCAGTATATACTTTAATCATAATAACTGAGCATTCTCTTAATTTAATCTAAATTAATCTCTCAATTAACTTTAATGGTAATTAATGGTACATATTTATAGGTTCCAACTTCTAAAGGAGGGAGAAGAAGAAGAAGAATCAGCTAGCTGTCACAAAATGGAGTTGAGGACGGATGCAAATGCAGATAAGAGCTTTATTATGTGAGAGGCAGACAAATCCAAATCATGAAACATAGACGTGGTCATAAACAGGCAATAGGTCAGGTGATCGGCAAACAGGCATAAATGAGGCAAAACAAGAATTGAAAACGAGGGCTAGAACAAGATTAAAACTAGGACAGATTGGCTTGGTATACAGATGATACACGTAATACTTCGTAAAACAGTCTCATATAGCGTGGAGCAAGTGAGGCTGCAGGTGTGTGTGATCAGAATGAGTGTGTTGCAGTCCATGGCAGCCATGCAGTATGGGAAATGTAATCATTTATAAGAGGCATGATACCATCCATCCATCTATCTATCTTCTACCACGTACTCCTTCTTCAGGGTCACGGGGAACCTGGAGCCTATCCCAGGAAGCATCGGGCACAAGGCAGGGGACAGGGTGCCAATCAATCGCAGGCCACAATCACATACACACTCACACACCCATTCATACACTACAGAAACTTTAGACACGCCAATCAGCCTATCTTTGGACTGGGGGAGGAAACCGGAGTGCCTGGAGGAAACCCCCGCAGCACGGGGAGAACATGCAACCTCCGCACACACATGGCCCCGGCGGGACTTGAACCCCGGACGCTGGAGGTGTGAGGCGAACCTGCTAACCACTAAATCACCGTGCACTCGCCATGAGACCAGTTAACCACATATTATAGGACCAGTACCAGATTCGGAGGGAGGTGTAACCAAATGGATTGAGACCAGTGGACAAGATAAGTGCATTTAAGTTGTCAACTTTACTTATGAACTACTGATTAAAAGTACAATACAGAGTAACAATAAAATGGAAACAAAATCAAATTAATTAAATGAATTTACAGTTTTCTGGTTTTCTTACAAAAGGTTTCTTTCTGTTTCAAATCCTACCCACAAGTTGTATCCTGAGGGAGGTGTTCAAATTGTTGTATGCAATTATTGCATGCAATTGTTTGGGTGGTTCGCCATTCCCTGATTAGGGAAATCTTGATCAAGTATTTCAAGGAAGCGGGGTTCCAGGAGTTCTGCTGGTATCTCTTCTGTCTGGTGTCAATCCTCTGCTGTAGACTGTTCATCCACACAAAAAACCTGGCCTGTTCACAGAATCCGTTGTCACTACACAAAATAAAAAGAGCTTGCAGCAGTATATACTGGGAAGCTTCAATGCAAAGTTCCAGTTTGATATATACAAAATACAACAGACAGTTCTGCTACGTTGCGACAGCTACGTGGCTCAAATGAAAAAGAAAAAAAAGCAGGCATCTGCCGAAAGAAAAAAGCGTGTGTTTGCTAAGGGCTCTTGCATTGGGCTTGTGCACGAGAATGTGCTTCGGTTTTCTGAGCATGCTGCAATATCACCCCAAGGCCGCTCCTCCCAGAGCCCCAGAACACACTCCGCCCCCCAGGCAGTCCGGCCCTTTAGGCAAAATGTCTTCAGCTGAAACAGAAGACTGAGCGGCGTCCTCAGCAGAGCACGGAGGCAGAAGGATATCCTCAGCGGAGCAGGAGGGCAGAGTGATGTCCTCAGCGGAGCAAGAGGGCGGAGCGACGTCCTCAGCAGTGCAGGAAGGTGGAGCAACTTCCTCATATAACCTTGGAGTAGTGGCATCCACAGCAGAGTAGGGAAGCAAAACGGAGCTCTTGGCTGCAATGGGATGTGGGGAAACTTCCTTAGTAGAACAGGGTGGCTGAGTGGCATCCTCAGCTGTATAGGGATGTTGAGCGGTGTCTTCAGTCACGTAGAGAGTTTGAGAGTCGTTCTCCATTGACTTTGCAGGCTGAACTTGGTTATCCGTGTCAGCAGACTCAGCCGTGAGCAGAACTTGGTTGTACGTTTCAGCAGACTTAGGCGTGATCATAACTTGTTTGATTGTGTCAGGTGGAAGGTCACATCGTCGATCTCAGACTGTAACTTGGCATGGGAGGTCACCTTGTTGACTTTTAGCTGGAACATGGCGTTAGAGGCTGTCTCTTCGACCTCGGACAAGAACTTAGCTTGAGAGGTCGTCTCTTCAACCTCAGACAGGAACATGGCTTGGGAGGTCACCTTATTGACCTCCAGCAGGAACTTGACTTTCTGCTGGAGCTCTGGAGATGAGACCGCCTCGTGGTTCTCATGCTGGAGCTATGGGGATGAGACCGCATTGTGGGTCTCATGCTGGAGCTCTGGGGATGAGACCGCCTTGTGGGTCTCATGCTGGAGCTCTGCAGTTGAGACTACCTTGTAGGTCTCAGGTTGGAGCCCTGGAGATGAGGTCGCCACGTTGACCTCCGACTGGAGCTCTGCAGGTGAGACCACTTCGTGGGTGTCAGGTTGGAGCTCTGGGGATGAGGTCACCATGTTGGTCTCATGCTGGAGCTCTGGGGATGAGACCACCTTGTGGTTCTCAGTTTGGAGCGCTGAAGATGAGATCGTCACATTGACCTCCGGCTGGAGCTCTGCAGGTGAGACCACTTCGTGGGTCTCAAGTTGGAGCTCTGGGCATAGGGTGGCCACATCTGTCTCATACTGGAGCTCTGAGGATGAGAGCACCTCGTGGTTCTCAGTTTGGAGCTCTGGAGATGAGGCCGCCACATTCACCTCTGGCTGGAGCTCTGCAGGTGAGACTGCCACGTTGACCTCCGGCTGGAGCTCAGTAGGTGAGACCTCCTCATGGAGGAGGTCCGCCCACTTGATTTCCAAATACTCTTTCTCGATTTTACTGTACTTACTATTCCTTTTGGCTGATGTACAGCAATGGGTCTTCCTCCCCCTCCACCACCCAAAACCCAGAAGCAAAAAAAAGTAAAAATTTTATCTCCTAGCCAAATGTTTCTCCTAGCAAGAAACAAGGTTACGTGAACATCAAATGGAGACTTTTTCTTAAGTCTACTGTCTCTCAAGTTTTTCTCCAGAGAGTAAAAAAACACTCTCACATTTGTCTCCTCTTAAGTTTCAGAAGAGACCTCAACAACATCACACACTGTGCATGGCAAAGGTCTCAATATGAACTCAAACATTTATTAATATTACAGTATAATATTAATTAGTTATAATTATTAATAATCAATAATATTCATGGAACGAGTCATAAGTCATCATCATTGTCCCTTTCAGCTAAAAAAGCTCCAGGGTGATTGTTCCTCTAATAAGACTTCTGTAAATCACTTTAGATAAAGGCATCTGGTACACATCTACTGTCTTACTTCCAAGTACAAAGTAGCTGCCCTATGCATATAAACTGGCCCAATTTTATTACTGTATGTCAACATTTATGCTTAACTTTAACCCTATATCCTCCAACCCCACACTAAGAGTTCCATCAAGGTTAGTTCCTTTCACCCAGGACTGGAGAATGAGACTCCATCTTGGCAGGAATCTCCAGTTCGCTAGTGAGTTCACCAATACATGACATGTATTGGTGACATGATCCAGCGGCATCAAGACAGTGCTCTTCACTGAGCTAACTGTCCCATGGGAGGAAAGAGTAAAAGCTGCCTTTGAGAGGAAGAGGCTGAAGTACTCAGATCTCATCACTGAATACAAGGAGGCTGGCTGGAGGACCATCATCTATCCAGTAGAAATAAGATGCCATGGCTTTGTTAGAACATCAACTGTTCACCTCCTGAAGGATATGGGAGTAACTGGAGCAAGCCAGTGGAAGGCCCTGAAAGACCTGGCTGAAGAGGCCGAGAAGAGCAGCTTCTGGTTTTTAGTTGCAGGGGGTGGCTGGGAAAAGTTAAAAGAGCAAAATGTTGTTGAGCAGTGGTACCCGGCTGACAACCCTGCACCTAACCTATGCCAGGTGCAGGGTCCTAGTCCATAATAACTGTTTAAAAAGTAAAGTGATCCAGTACAAAATTTCTATATCCTATAGATACTATATACAAATACATGAATACTATAATATACATCATGTACTACAACAGAGGTTCCTAACTTTTTTGCAAGCAAAACCCATTTTTCAACATAAATTGTCTGCTTTATGCCCCCTCTGAGAATTTACATAGGCTAATGTGAAAAAAGTGAACACTTTGCAGTATGGCAAGGTGTCTTGGATATTTCCTTATTTAGTGAAACTATACACACCATTTCAAATGTGGCAGTGAGATGAGCATGAGGAGCAAGAGGGGCTGTAAGGAAGATGTGTGTTAAATGTGTTTGCTTCAATATAGAGCAGGGAAGATTTATACTATGTATGCTCCCCAGAGACTGATACCTTACTGAGTTATACAGACTATCATATTATAATGCTTCATAGGTATTATAGATATGGGATGATGATGTACCACTCTAACCTTGTATGTGTAATTTATGATTTATCCAGAGATTGAACTACATATCCGGAGATTTTCTAAGCTAGTGTTACAGTGGTAAAACACTGAGAAGAGTTAAAATGGCCTTTTCTTCTTGACAAGCTGGGAGTTAGTAAGTGTAAAAGTTTCTATTTCTTTGTACTGTTACTAAATTAATTCCCACTGGTTATTTAGGAAAAATTAAACCATGTTACAGGTCCCTGTCAAGAACCAAAGCAAGTTAGACTAGTTTGACAACAGCATATTTAAGCTTCCTATGTTGGCTAAGTAGGAAACATTCTTAATTTTGTTCTTCTTATTCTTTTACTTCTTTTTGTTATATTGACAGAGCCAACACACCTGTTGTGTGAGAAATGGTGCAAGGACTGCCCACTTGATTTACAAAATCTCTTTCTCGATTGTATTGCACTTATTTTTCCTTTTTCCAGCACTGGGCGCTCCTACCCCTCCACCACCTGAGATAAAACCCAGAGGAAAGAAAAATGTACAAAAAAAAAGAAATGTCCTAGCCAAATGTTTCTCTTTGCAAGACACAAGGTTACTGTGTGCCTGTGTTTACTCCCCCAGTCCAAAGACATGTGTTGTAGGCTGATTAGCATCTCTAAATTATCTGTAGGGTGTGTGTTGTGATTGTGCACTGTGATGGGTTGGCAGCCCCTCCAGGGTGTCCTCTGCCTCCAGTTCCCTTGGATCAGCCCCAGTCTCCCCACACCTCTGTGTAGGATAAGCAATATAGAAAATGAAAATGAATTTCTCTCTCAGAAATTTCACATGTCTAACTTATGTCTAGTTGTATTTCTTCGAAGGAAGTTACGGAGAAACATGCCATCCAAGCCACTGTGTAAGGCCACTGTGGCATTGGTGGGCAAGGCCTATGTAGTAGTAGTCTTGCTTGTGGGTCACTGCAGACAATGACAGTGTTGCAGGCCTACCAAGCAGACCTGCTGTATGAGCTCAACATATGGCAGCATTCACCCAGTTCCTTCGCTGTTGTGTCGAGTTCACCGGGCATCCATGAGAGGAGCCCGGCCCAGCGCTAGTGCGAGGGAGACACAGAAGGCAAGTATGGCAGCCTGCCAACCCCTGCAGACAGCCAGGGGAACTGGGCGACCACAGTCGTGGCCTGCTACTAGGCCTGATTTGAGAATGGTCATAAAGGCCAAGCAGACAAAGAAGAGTGGTCCTGAGGGGCCGTGGAGGGACATATCAGGGGATATGAGGTTGTTAGGGCAGTTAGCCCCCAGTGCTTCTGTAGGGCCTCCCATAGCCAAGGCTTTCCCAAGTTTTCAGTGTTCTCTGGTCAGCGAGCTGTTACAGGGTAATGAAAACCTGATGCTTTCCCTCAAATAGAATGTGGACTAGTTACCGTCACTAAAAGACCATCTGGCAGCATGGAAACTACTGCCAAATGTGTCTCCATGGGTTCTGTCTACCATAGAAAAGGGTTACTGGGTCCAATTTAGAGCTTGACCCTCCCCGGTTCAGAGGTGTGCTAACTTCGACGTTTATGCGTGGTGTCAGGTGACTGAGACTCATCTGCATGCTGCACATACCATCCTGGGACCTTCAGTGGTCCTGGAAGGTCTATCGGGTGCCCCATTTGAGCCCTTAGAGTCAGCCTCTGCTGACTCTAAAAGTAGCTCTTCTGCTGGCCCTAACATCTCTCAAGGGGGTAGATCTACAAGCTCTCTCTGTTGCCCCTTCCTGCCTTGACTTTATCCCTGGATTATCCAAGGCCTTCCTGTATCCTAGGCTGGATTAAATTCCTAAGTGCCTACATCTGCTGCCCAGCCTTTGGTGTTGCAGATTTTCACCCTCATCTGTTCCTCACACCGGAACAAGAGAGAATGCACCTGCTGTGTCCAGTAAGGACTCTCTGTACTTACGTACAACTTCGGAGCAGCTGTTGGTCTGCTTGGCGGTGACAGTAGAGGTGATGCTGGATCAAAGCAGCGCATCTCTTATTGGACTGTGGAAACAATCTCACTATGCCTCTGGGCATAAGGGCTCATTCCACTAGGGGGGTCGCCTCCTCAAAGGGTTTGTCCAAAAGGGTATCCTTACAGGATGCGTGTGCTGCTGCATGGTGCTCTACGCCACACACATTCATTCAATATTACAGCCTTGATATTCATTCCGCCCCGGGCTCGAGTGTCTTGCAGTGACCCTCGGGCTTGGGTCTTTTTGAACAGGCCATACCGTATAACAGAGTGGGTATTCTCGTTCCCATATTGTTATTATAAATGCAACATGGAGTTCCCTTTAAAAGGGAACGTCTGGGTTACGCATGTAACCCTGTTCCCTGAGAAGGGAGCAAAACGTTGCATAGCTTTGTCATACCACGGCAGGCCTGTGAATTGTGTCTTCGCTTCAAATAATAGAGGCTGACGGCGCGGTTCACACGTGCCATATATATATCACGCGATGCGCTTTATTGCCACATCATCTGATCATGTCAGGCCTATAAATAAGCATGATTTTACACAAGCTTCAGATGCCGGTCAAGCGCAAGGGACGCTCCCATATTGTTATGCTATATGCAATGTCTCGTTCCCTTCTCAGGGAACAGGGTTACATGCGTAACCCAGACATTTTCAGTACACTTCACTAAAACCCACAGTATGAAAAAAGAGCTAAATAAATCATATAAGAGTCATATAACACTCAGTAAACCTTGAGATTATCACTTGTCACATTACAACAAAATATAGCTATAATATGAGAACATGTATAAAACTAATTTTTATTTTATTTGGTTCATCTCATTAAGATTTTTTATTAAACATGGACATTTACTTTCATTAAATAGACTTATTATTTATTGTAGGCTCATTTAGTAAATTATGATTATGATATGAATTTAAAAAATCACAACTTAAAAAACAAACAAACATGAATTTCCATGTGCTCGACCGCTCTCTGCAATGAGATCATTTTTGCCACACGCTCCCTCGCGCTATTGCGGACATGTCGAGTATAAACCAGGCTTAATGCTGTCTAGCATTAGTGTTTGTGTAGGGTGTGTGTGTTCTTTCTTCCCACTGGATGGGAGAACTTTTGATTTTGTTCCCACTGACTCATTGTTAAGAAATTAATTATCATACATGGTATCCTGGTCATTGATTCACTTCAAAGAGTCTCAAGGGTATAAAAAGGTATGCTGTGTACAATACAGAGGGCTTTACCATCAGAGATGCTTTACCATTACGCATCCTATGTCTATGATAAGGACCATCAACTTTATAAGTTCTATTTGTTTCTAGTTTCTGTACATAATTAAGTTGTGAGTTATGTGTATACAATAAAGTCAATAATTACTTTATCTCCAAATACTCAGTATTTCTTCTGTAAGAAGTATAGTGCGTTAAAAATGTATGCCTTGTATAATTTATATGAAGGCAGGTGCACAGATAGACCCCAAGTGCTGCACAAGTGCCTGCCCTTTTGGCCTCTAGCTATATATGTACCCTTTCAACATGTACTGTAAATGTTGTTTCCTTAGCCTATATGATATTTATGACGCCACCACATTGTTCACTATGAACTAGGGATTAAATTAACACCAAACATGCCCAGTGGAATATTGCAATAAACACAGTTCTGCTTAGAGCGATATAAAATGGCTACTTGCTAATTGCTAAATGGCTAATTGCTAATAGTAGTATTGTCTTGTTCTTGTTCACTTCTGATAACTGGAGATCAGTCTTTCACTTACTTCTAGGACTATTACTTACTCTTATGCTTTGGATCATTGTCTTGCTGCATAATCCTGTTACGCTTCAGTTTAAATTTACGGACTGAAGACCGGACATTCTTCTTTAGGACTTTCTGATAGAGAACAGAATTCATGTTTCCCTCAATTATTGCAAGTTGCCCAGGTCCTGAAACAGCAAAGCATCCCCACACCATCACACTTCCACCACCATGCTTGTCTGTAGGTATGATGTTCTTTTAGTGGAATTCTGTGTTTGGTTTATGGCAGATGTAACGGGACCCTGGTCTTCCAAACAATTCCACTTTCGACTCATCAGTCTACAGAACATTCTCCCAAAAGGTTTGAGGATCATCAAGGTGTGTTTTGGCAAAATTCAGACAAGCATTAATGTTCTTCTGGTTTAGCAGGGGTTTTCACTTCACCATTTTCCATGGATGCCATTTTTGCCCATTGTCTTTCTGATAGTGAAGTCACGAACAGTTCGTTTGATGTTGTCCTTGGCTCTTTTGTGACTTCCTGGATGAGTCATTGCTGTGCTCTTAGAGAAATTTTGGAAGGTCAGACACTTCTGGGAATGTTCACTACTGTGCCAAGTTTTTCCATCTGGAGATAACGGCACTGTGGTTCTTTGGAGTCCCAGAACATTTGAAATAGCTTTGTAACCCTTCCCAGACTGATGTATTTCAATTACCTTCTTCTTCATCCTTTCTGGAATTTCTTTCAATTTTGCCATAGTGTGTTACTGGGAAAGAACTTTTAACCAACTTCCTGCTGTTGAAAATGTTCTATTTAAGTGTTGATTTGATTGAACAGGGTTTGCAGTAATCAGGCCTGGTTGTGTCTAGTCCAGCTGAACCCCATTATCAATGCAGTTTCATAGATTTGGGGAATTAGTAACTATGGGGGCTAATACATTTTCACACAGGCCCAGTTGGTATTGGAGAACTTTTTTGGCTTCAATAAATAACTATCATTTAAAACTGTATTTTGAGTTCATTCAGTTTGCCTTTGTTTTATCTTAGATTTTGTTTTACTTTCTGAAATAATTTAGTATGAGACATATGCAAATACAGAAGAAATTAGGAAATACTTTTTGACAGCACTGTAAGTTCTAATTATTAATTTCTTTCATGTTTTAATGCTGTCATATCAATGTCTTCCATGTGGTTAACCATTAATGAAATTTCTTTATTAAATGAACAATGTTTATTTTTGTGTTTTATTTTTATGTTGTGTTTTCATTTAATATATTTGTGTTGTAATTGTTCTTAAGTTCTTGTCATTCGTTTGCTTCATGAATTTTTTTTATTATTAATGATTTCAATTATATTTTTCAATTATTAAATATTATATTTATTAGTAATGACAAAATTGTAAGCCACAACTTTTTACAGTATTTGAGGTTTAAAGAGAATAAAAGCAGTAAAAATAAAATGTTTGAAAGATTTATTATGACTGATTAAGGCAGCACTGATGAGTACAATCACTTACAAGATGCAATGAATAAAAAAAAAGCTGAATATTGATATAATTTGTCTTTATGATTAAAGCAAAGCAAAAGTTTATGATTAAACATAAAACAAAGATTAAAAAAACATTAAATTGACAGCAGTGTAAGTTTCAAACAAACAAATCAGAATTCCATGGAAATGACAGCTGAGTCATAGAAATCTACAGCTCGGCGTCTTCTGGAAAGATCTCCAGTGCATGGCTGAGAAAGGAAATGATAAAATAAATGCATGAACTGCAAATGCAAATGGAATTCCTAATATTCTAAAACATCTTTCTTAACTTGTCTCATGGAAAACATACCTGTGCACAGTTGCCTGTCTGCAGCAGACAGAGATGGACCTGGCAGTGCAGGTAGATCTTGTTGGAGAAGCCGGTGAATTTGAACATCCTGAAGGAGAAGTAGCTGGTCGTGGAGACACCGTTCTGCAACACCGCCACCGTGCCGTCATTGGGGTTCGGACACCTGGAGAGAGGAAGACATTACTTTTCCGTAAGTTATCTGATAGGTAGAAATACGTAACATTTTTCGTCTCTCTTTTTTCCACATACTCATTACTGATCAGGTCCCAGCGGACGGAATAGTCGATCTGGTTGAAGGGCGTGGCCCAGCAGCTGTCCAGCACAAGCCCGATTTGAGTGCTGTCAAACTGATCCACTTGCACAGCTATATACATCTGATGGTTCACTTCTAGGGTCACATTGCCAAAGAGTGGAAACTGGAATGTAGCATCGGTATACGGGATCATGGTGATCTGGTACGAGCCCTCAGTAGACAGATACTTGCTGATTACACTGTGAACAGAAATAAATGCATTTAACATCTAAAATAATAATAAGAAGAAGAAGAAGAGGAAGAAGAAGAAGATTAGTTATATTTTTATGGTACCTTTCATGTATTATTTTTATTATTAATTATTAGCAATTATAAAATGTCAAATGGTACAACAGAGATAAAATAAGAGAAAAGCTAAAATAAAACGATGTTTAAAGCTGCTTTTGAAAACTTCAGAAGATTAGCATAGCAAAGTATGTCTGCTTAAATTGTGACACTGCTGCTGCATTTACCCTCCTATGCCTTCAATAGTCGTGGGCATGGAGATGTTCTGGATGAGTGGATACACACAGGAAAAGGTGATGTTGAGCGCATCTGTGCGACTAATCTCACCCGTCAAGTCAGTTGTCCCAACGTTGTTCTTGAAAACGATGTGCGTGCTGTTATTCTAAAGAAACAGGCAGAAATAACAGAATTATTGAACTCAGTCTTGAGAGTCTGGATTGCATAATTACATCATAAAACCTTAATTTATCTTAAAATCTGACGTTTGATGTCTGCAATGTAACAGACTGCAATAATTCTGGTAAAAATGCAAATAATACAATAAAAGCCCACAAATTAACACAATAAGAGCTCTATTTCTATGAAAACATAATTTTCAATCTTATGTTGCTATTTTGGTCATGTGCATAAATCCTGTACAGCTCATTTGACAATGTGAGTACTGTGTTACTACCACGTGATCAATTGTTGTGGAAAACATACATGTGTAAGTTTATGTGACTTTTCTGTAAAGTTAAATTGTGCATTCTTTTGTGCGTAAGGGAAACGTAAACTCAGTTTACTCGTAAACTCAGAAATCAGTTGAAAAACATCCACTTATTTACTTATTTACAGTCAGGGCTAATATCAAAGGATATCAAAGGTGTTGTCAGTTAGTCTTGCACTTTATTACAAATGCTTTACTTTTATGCTCTTACAAGATAATCTCAAAATTTGTTGAAATAAATAAATTGTAAATAAGACATTGTGTTATTCCTCTTATACCAACAGTGATTTGACCAATTGCAGTGTTTAATTTATTAATGAATGGCACACTTTGTAATTGTTTAATGTTACATTTAATTTTGTGGAAATCAACGCAACAAATCAGTTCCTGTTGTCACTTATGGCATAGCATCTATTCTATAGCACTAAATATACAGCTGTGTAAAGTTGAAAGTAAATATAAAAGACCGCTGATTTTGTACCTCCAGAGTTGTGCCACACATGTTGACCTTACTGTCAAAGCTGAACACCAGCCTGTTATTTTGGAGCTCCCCTTTGCAGTTTGGGTCGTTAAGGTGGAGAACATCAGCAGAATATCCAGCTTCAAAGAGCTCACAGCGAGACAGAGAAAGTGATGCAGTACTTCCTGAACATGTCTCAATGGCGTCTGAGGGGGAAATGGAGCCAACAGTCAGAACATTTCTAATTAGTTCTAATTAGAAATGCATGAAAGGAAAAGGATCATGTAAAAAATAAAAAATATTAATAACTGTAATACTGGTTAATCTCTCTGGTTCGTAAACTCAAGATTAACTGTAGTAATTGAAAGATAGGTAATAGATGAAGGTTATGTTATTTCATTAAATATTCTATACTCTAAAGCTTGTGCCACCATCTAGCCACTAAAAGCCTTAGTATATTTCACACAGAGATGACATTTGGGTGGTCTTCACTAACGATGTGATGGAGAAAATTGACATGTAGATGCTTTGTTTGCCTTGTTGAATACAGGGCGGCGAGGCAAACTCTGCAGACAAACACGGTATGCGACGGACAAGGTGTGTCCAAACCAATTCGTACCAAAGATGGATGACTTATCTTAATAGCTTGTGAAGGTGCCGTTATCTTCACACAACCCTTTCAAATTACATTAAGTATGCTGGGGTCTTATTTTTGACAGTCATTTTTACCTGGTTTTATGTTGAACTGTACTTTGCATATTGCCAAAAACTGCATAGTACATTTAGGCTTCTACATAGGATGCTCCATTAGCATGCTCCACTGATGTTGGGGACAAACAATAGTAAAATAAGAAATTTACCATAAATATTCTGGCTGCGCGTTGTAATGCATCCACATCCACAGCCATAGACTCCATTTATCTTCGTACGGACTTCATCCAAAGCGCAGTTCAGGATCTGACAGGGTGCTATAAAGAGAGACAAACAGAAAGACAATTAAACCAGTTTTATTACATTATAAACTAACCAACCAAGCACTCTTACTCAATTCTATAATTTAACTGTAATAAGTACAAAAAAAAATAACACGGTGGATTATTTTCCTATAACAGAATGTTTTGGGTGGGACTTTTGGGCTGTAATTGGTGGATTGTCGTGTCCGTCAGCTGTGAAGATATAATTCCATGCTCTCTCGTCCAGTTCCCATGGCAACAGTAAGATCAAGTGATGTGCTACAAGTGACTTGATAACTGAGTATACTAGATGACTTGGCTGACTGTCTGCCACAGTTCTAATTACATTTTTTATTTTTAATTTCTCTCTGTTCTTCTTCTTTTGGGTGTTCAGATACATCAGATAAATACATTTTCAGCTAATATGGTATACTTATTGCTGTCTGTGTATTTGTGATGTTCATGATCATGTTGTTATAATTATATAAAAAAAACAGTCAGGATAATACAAAAACAGCTGATTGTTGACGTTGTTACAAAAAGCAGTACAAAAAAATTAAACAAAGACAGTCAATTTTCAGTTCAGATTCATGTGAAACAAAGCTGATTTAGTTCTTTAAAGAGAGCCCTGAATATTCACACACACACACACACACACACACATATATATATATATATATATATATATATATATATATATATATATATATATATATATATATATATATATATATATATATATATATAATTTGTTGTCTAGGTAGTTTTGTCATGTGTTATTAGTTATGACACTGTCAGTGTAAGTTTACCCATTGTTGTTGTTGTTGTTGTTGTTGTTGTTGTCTGTTCTGTCATTTTGTGGAAGAAACAGAGAAGAACAGAGAGGGAGAAAGAACGATACAAATGAATGATTCACCTCGAGATTATTATAAAATATACCAATTTTGTTGTTGGAAATGTTGTTGTAGCTGTATTAGAAAGAGAAAAATAAAATGAGTGAGAAAATGAATGATATTTATTGATATTAATTTTAAAAACATCAATATTCATTAATAATGAACGTCACAGTTTAATAAGGTTATTGGCTAGTTAGGTATTGTCGTGACGGACCGACAGCCGGCGCACAAGGTACTAAAATCGCTCCTTCCCCGACTGCCGCGCTGGCGCTGAAGAGACGGCCCCGCTTCAAGAACTCTGACAGCTAGAAAGCACGTGGCGGTGGGGCGGAGCTGCCGACACACCCTTGGCCGGTGAATGGTGCGCCGCCCGGGAAAAATCCACCACCCAGCACACGAGGGGACATTATAAAAGGCCGCTCTTCGGCTTGTTAGCTGTGAATGAGTTCACGTGATATGTACGCGTGGCTGCTTCATAACGCTCATTGTTTGACATTTCATACAAATGATTGATTCACATCTACATTATTATAAAATATATTGATGTGTATTTAAAAACGTATTAGATCCAATACTCAAATATCACGGTATAGGTGCAGCGCGAGTGGCAGCCTGTTGCAGCAGCTCTGCTCTTTTTCGGCTAAGTTTAGTATTTTTCACTTGTTTTTTTGTGCTTTCTTCATGTTTATTTTTCTACACTAATCTCCGGCGTTGTGTTTGCAGATATGTATATGCAATGGTGGAGGTTAGCAATATTTATTTTTCTGTTTGTTGGACTGTACCGCTTCATGGAGACATGGTTGAACGATCTCAGTACAGATTCACTGGTTACACTGGACGGATTTCAACTTGTGAGAGTGGACAGGAAAACAAAGGAGAGCGGCAAGAGGAAGGGTGGGGGAATAGCGATGTTTGTGAATGAAAGATGGTGTAAACCTGGGCATATCAGGGTTAAAGAGCAGCGGTGCACTAAGTATATTGAGCTGCTAGCGGTTAGCATGCAGCCATATTACCTGCCGAGGGAGTTCTCGCACGTCATCGCGATAACTGTCTAAATCCCCCCTCGGCATGTGAGCTACTTCACACTGCTGTGTCACAGCTGCAGACATCGCACCCACAGTTCCTCCTTCTGATCTCCGGGGACTTTAATCATGCTTCCCTATCCTCAACTCTCCCCACCTACACATAGTATGTTAAATGCCACACTAGGGGCAATAAAACACTGGATCTGCTGTATGCAAACACAAAAGATGCATGCAGTTCTTCACCCCTTTCTCCGCTTGGCCGCTCAGATCACAACCTGGTCCATCTGCTGTCTGCCTACATACCTTTGGTGAATAAACAACCTCCAATCATAAGGTATGTGAGAAAATGGTCTGAGTAGACCAGTGAGGTACTAAGAGATTGTTTTGAATTTACAGACTGGAAAATGCCCTGTAGTTCGCATGGAGAGGACATTGACATTCTCACTCACTGTCTAACAGACTACATTAATTTCTGTGTGGAGAACACCATGCCTAAGTAGAAGTTTGGTGTTTTTGCAACAACAAACCCTGGGTGACTCCAGAGCTCAAAGCTCTGTTAAAGGAAAAAAAAAGAGACTGTTCAGATTGGGGGACAAAGATGAGCTGAGGAGGGTTCAAAAACAGCTCAGAAGGGAGATAAGGAAAAGAAAAGCCAGCTTCAGAAAAAAGTTGGAGGAGCGCCTTCAACAGAACAACATGAGGGAGGTCTGGAGGGGACTGAAAACAATTTCAGGTCAGAACTAAGACAATGGGAGGGGCCTTGTATCCGGCGACTGTGACAGGGCAAATTAATTAAATCTGTTTTTAATAGATTTGATTCGGCTCCATCTCCTCCCCCCTCCGACCAGACCTCAGATCTGTCAGCGACTCAACCTTTCCCTCTTGGGCCATTAGGCACCCCCTCCTCCACCCCCAATGCTCCAGGAATATCGGCATTATCCACCTCACACCTCAGAGCTTCTGAGATATCAGCATTACACAGCTCACACCTCTCCACTGCTCACCATCCCTCACTCGTGGAGGTTTCACACCCCTCCCCCATACCACTCACCAGGGATCGCCAATAACTCCCCCCTGCAGTCTCTCTCTGATGCTCAATCAGGTGAATAAGGAGCTAAAGAAGATCAAGGCAAGAAAGGCACCGGGCCCGGATGGAATCAGCTCCAGACTGCTTAAGGACTATGCAGATCAGCTCAGTGAGGTCATCCTGCACATCTTTAATCTGAGCCTGAGACTAGCACGAGTTCCAGTACTGTGGAAGACTTTCTGTGTGGTTCCAGTACCCAAAATTGGCTCCGAGTGAGCCAAACCACTTCAGACTGGTAGCCTTAACTTCACACCTGATGAAGTCCATGGAGAGAATTGTACTGCGACAGCTGCGGACCCTAGTGAGCTCAGAGCTAGACCCCCTACAGTTTGCTTACCGACCAGGCATGGGGGTTGAGGACACCATTATTTATCTGATGTACAGATCACTTCTACATCTGGAGAATACTGGGAGCATTGTGAGGATCATGTTTTTTTTTTATTTTTGCAGTGCTTTCAACACAATTCAGCCATCACTACTTAGAGGGAAGCTTTTGGGAGCTGGAGTTGATCGCCACCTGGCTGCATGCATCCATAAATAATCCATTTATCCACTCATGTATATAAACAAAGTATTACACATCTGTATATACAGTATTTAAATTTGTATTCATCTGTACATACATTGAGGTGTCCATAGTGTACATATTACCATTAGATACTTAGATACTTTATTTCAATTCTATTCTTATTTAATGTGTATTCTTTCCTATCTGTTTATTGTGTAATTGAGCTGCTGTAACGAGGGAATTTCCCCAGTGTGGGATCAGTAAATGTTATCTTATCTTATACGTCGAAGGAATGGGATAATGGGTGGTGTTAATGTTCACACGTTTATATATACACATACTGTCACTTAAACTTTACCTGTTGTTGGAAATGTTGTTGTAGCTGTATTAGAAAGAGAAAAATGAAACGAGTGAGATAATTAATGATATTTATTTATATTAATTTAAAAAACATTCATATTCATTAATAATGAATGTCATAGTTTAATAAAGTTATTGGCTTCAGAGAGGGAGAAAGAATGATACAAATGAATGATTGACCTCCACATTATTATAAAATATACTGATGTGTATTTAAAAACGTATTAGATCCTATATGTCGAAGGAATGCGATAATGGGTGGATGCAATGCTCACATGTTTATATATTCTGGCATGTCATGGTAAACTCATGACTCCATTTCCCAGAATGCACTGCAAACTACAAACATGGCCAATGACTACAACTCACAAAACTACACACAGACACCCTTCTCCTGACGACTAATCAGAGACACATGTTCTCAATTACACTCATAATCACACCACACATAAAAGAGACTCTCACACAGTGTCTTTGTGAAGTAATATGCTCAGTTACATTTTGTCTCTGCCGTTACCAAGTCTTGATACCATGTTTGTTTATTCTGGTTTTGACTTTGTTCTTGTTTTCGACCTCATCTTTTTGCCTTGCCTTGTTTGGACTGAATGCCTGACCTCCTCCTGTCTTTGTTTATTGATTTCTGCCTGATCCCTTGGACTTGTTATTTTATTAAACTGCCATACCTGTACTTGCTTCCGTCCTAACCCGCATTATGTGACATATATACACATAGTGTCAGTGAAACTTTACCTGTTGTTGTCTCTTCTGTCATTTTGTGGTAGAGACCGAGAAGAACAGAGAGGGAGAAAGAACGATACAAATGAATGATTCACCTTGAGATTAATATAAAATGTATTGATGTGTATTTAAACACTTCTGATATGTTGAAGGAATGGGATAATGGGTGGTGTTAATGTTCACACGTTTATGTATACACACACTGTTTGTGAAACTTTACCTGTTGTTGTTGCAAATGCTGTTGTAGCTGTATTAGAAAGAGAAAAATGAAACGAGTGAGATAGTTAATGATATTTATTGATATTAATTTAAAAAACATTAATATTCATTAATAATGAACATCACAGTATAATAAAGTTATTGGCTAGTTAGGTATGTATTGTCATGTGTTATTAGTTATGACACTTTCAGTTGAAGTTTACCCATTGTTGTTGTTGTCTCTTCATGTCATTTTGAGGAAGAGACAGAGAAGAACAGAGAGGGAGACAGAACAATACAAATGATTGATTCACATCTACATTATGATAAAATATACTGATGTGTATTTAAATGGAACCCAGACTATGAAGACTTGTATGGTTTATTAGATTAAGGCTGACAATAGAAATCCTTGCACTTGTAGGCCTCCATTGCTGTTTACATTGCAATGTATTCTGAGTAGTGACGTCAAATGTTTGCCATAGCCATGATCCTCCTGCAACCCTACAGCGATATAAACATGTCTTCAGCCTTTTCAATTTGAACCTGAGCGTAACATAAGCGAGGAGGCTAAAATAGAAGACATTACTCAAAACGTACATCAAAATGAAGATGATCAGAGAAGTGAGGAGGCGAGAGTGAGGCAAAATCCATGGTGTCTGTGCAGCAACTGCACATCTATGCCAACCGAGAGCTTTTGTTGTTCAAGGTAAGCATATGGATTAAATTACCGTTTTATGATGAAACGTATTCTAATGTCAATAATTTGTAGAGATTATCAGCCATCTCGCCGTCGTATACTTTATCCTGTTAAAATTCTTACGGGCCGCCAGCATGCTGTCGCCATGTTATGAGCAAATCTGTGCTAGCTACACAGCTTCTCTATGTACAAAGCTATTCATATCTTTGGAAAGCTACGATTCTTCTGATTCGATTTATATAAACCGTTTTGAGATACAATCACAACAGCAGCTACAATCAACGTCTCTGTCTGACCACCAACATACAAACAAACACTTACAACATGGAGGCAACTCACTTAAGGCTCATAGTAATCCACTGATCCATAACATCCTGACAAAAACAGTCCTGTTACACTGGCAAAGGTCCAAACAAACCAATTATATCAAAATATTTAGTCCAGCTTTGAAAAGAGACCAAAAGCATGCATGTACTCCAAATCGTTCAAGAACAGCTTTAATTTTACTTTGGGAATGCCTTGGCTAGGCGTTTTGAGCTCATTTTACAGGAGTTTACTTTATGAGAATATACAGAAAATACACACTAACAAGATGCTTGCGGGTTTGATTATATTTACAGATACGAGATATGACATCGCTCCTCCCCCTTGCGCAGCTAAAGATTTTGTACCTCCCTCTTGCTCAGCTAAGGATGTTGCTCCACCTCCTTGTTTCACTGTCACTGTTGCTCCCCCCTCTGACCTCACCATAGTCGTCGCTCTCCCCTGGCCTTGACATAGTCATCACTCTGTTCTCTGTCCTCGCTGTGCTCATCACTTTCCCCCGGCCTTACTGTAGTCATTACTCCCTCCCAACCTCACCGGAGTCGTTCCTTCCCCCCTGGCCTCACCTTTGTCGTAGCTTCCCCTGAAATTCAAATGGAGAGGGCATTCCAGTTCAAACTGGCTACATTGTTTTAGGGAAATGAAGACAATTTCCATCTTTTATCCACTCGAATCAACGGTGTGGCCAACAGTTACAAAGATTTTGTTTGTAGTATTTTAGCAGTCATGCAGATTCAAAAGCCACTGTGACTTTACTGTACCATTTAATTTTTTATTGCACTGATTCAGAGTGAAAATTGGAGAAATCTCTTTACAGCTCATCCAGGGAACACATGTATGGAGATAAATTTGTGGCAAAACTAAACAAATAAATCTACCATTTCGCAAACAAACACAATCTGCTTTGCAAAGGAAAACTCAAAGCGAACAGATTCTGGCACAAATCTGGTGCAGATTTTCTCACAAATATAGCTGAGCAACTTCCTCTTCCAAACCAACAGATGGCACTATTGGTCAATTTACACTAGACTCCTGGGGAGAAGCACACGTTACATTACATTACACCAGGGATACAGCCGTCAAAATGAGAGACGAACAGGCGAGTTTCTTTCTTAGTTAGTCTAAAATTACCCCCCCCCCCCTTTTTTTGCCAAAAATGTTCATTCCACTTCTAGACAGCCAGCCACATGTAACCCCATCACTTAAAGTCTAATATAATTTACTACACAATGTCTAATATAACACTTAATAACTAATATAAGTTACTACAACTAATATAAGTTACTACACAAGTCTGAAATAACTTGATAGCATGTTTTTGTGGTCAGAATGTAAATATGAAAACAAAATTGCATTACATTGAAAGTATCTTGTTCAAGATAATCTTCACAAATGAACATAATTTTTATGTAGTTTGAAGCCTAAATACAGTCACCATTTAATGTATTTTATGTCATAGAATAAAACGTGAAACTATTTTGAGCTTTTGCTAACTATAGAACTTATTTCAGGTGTTTAACCAAATAAACTATTTACTGCACTTTATTGTGGTGTAATGTAATGCTTGTTGTAATGCTTTGCCTGGGAGGCTAGTGTAAATTGACCGATAGTGCCATCTGCTGGTTTGGAAGAGGAAGTTCCTCAGCTGCATTTGTGAAAAAATCAAGCCAAGAAAAATGAAGTCATGTTTCTCATGAACATAACAGAGAGGTATGTGTTTGTATAGATTGAATGTTTTATTTGCTCGAAGATTTGTAGATTAGACTGTATTTATTTGTGAAATATGATGTAGCTCATATTATATATATTTATATCACAAAAGTGAGTGCATCCCTCAAATGTTTGTAAATATTTGATTATATCTTTTCATGCGACAACACTGAAGAAATGACACTTTGCTACAATGTAAAGTAGTGAGTGTACAGCTTGTGTAACAGTGTAAATTTGCTGTCACCATGTCACGATTTTCACTTAGGGGTGTACGCACTTTTGTTGCCAGCGTTTTAGACGTTAATGGCTGTGTTGAGTTATTTTGAGGGGACAGCAAATTTACACTGTTACACAAGCTGTTTACTACTTTACATTGTAGCAAAGTGTCATTTCATCAGTGTTGTCACATGAAAAGATATAATCGAAGATTTACATAAATGTGAGGGGTGTACTCACTTTTGTGAGATACTGTATATATATATATATATATATATATATATATATATATATATATATATATATATATATATATATAAACAGGACATTTGAAACACCTCTGCATTTTCTCTCAAATTGCCATTTGTATTTGTAAATTGCTTTCTCATGGGCTTTTTTTTTTTGAGGGTTGAGTTTAACTTTGCCAAGCAGATTTGTTTGTGAAATGCGTAGGCACTTCTGGTAGCCACATTTGGACCAGGTTTTGGGCCTATATAGCAGCCTGTCAGGTCTGTGCTCACAATAAGGAGCCCAGAACAAGAACCACAGGCCTACTCCACCCTTTGCCCAGCTCCTGGCATCTGTGGTGCCTCCTCTCTCTAAACTTCCTCACCAGGCTGCCTTCTTCCAAGGGCAGCATGGTGTTATTTGCCATGTTCAACTGGTTCTCTAAGGCCTTTAAATTTGTTGCACTGCCAAACATCTCAATGGCCAAGGAGACAGCAAGACCACTGCTGCAGAATGTACTCCAGGTCCACAGACTGCCTTCAGATGTGGTGTCAGACTGAGGTCCCCAATTTGAAAGTCTGTCTGGGCTTTCACTCCCAGTCAAATGGCCAAACAGAGAGTGTCCACCAAGATTTTGAATGATTCCAGGCAGTCTTTAATTTGTGTTCATTCCTTGCTTTGCACTCGGGTTCTACTATTAAGCAATGGTTGGGGGCTCATTTAGTTTACTCAGGTTTCCCAAACATGAAGGCCTGTGTTTGTATCTGACATGGGGTGAGTCACCATGTTACAATTTATTTAAAGAAATTAGGTTTAATCTAATAATTTTACATAAATAAAATAAAACCTAAAATCTAGTATTTGGATGATGTTATGATCAAAATATTTATTTAAATATTTAATATTATTTAATTATTTAATTTTTTACACAACAATTTGTTTAAGGACCATTTATGAATTATTTAACAAAAATATTTTGGAAAGTTCCCTTCAGTGTGAATGAAAATTCTCATCTAGAAACTGAGATTTTGGATTCTAAATATACAAAATTGTATAAAATATTTTGAGTTTAAGAAAAAGAAAAGAAAAGAAGAAGCAACCGGCCAAGGGTAACCCACACCACCACCATACTGCAGAGTGGGGGTGGTGTGTTTTAGAGCGATGAGCGATTTTGGTTGTTGGATGTTTTTTGGAGTGTCCATTCTCTGGGTTTCCTGTGAAGTGCTTCTCCCATCTGAGTCCAGCTCCATCAGTGTTCTTCTTTGCTTCTTGGCTGTTCTCTGCTTCTCAACTCTTTACCCTGCCACAGACTTTTTGTGGACCGAGTCATTTAACTAATTATGTTGAATTCTGATGGTGCCTAGTTCCACCAGAACTAATTTAAATATTTCACACCAGTGGGCGTGAATACTTATGCAATCGCAAATGTTTTAGTTTTCGCTATTTTGTTTACATTTGTGACATATAATCCTCAACACCATTCTCTTGTAATGCTCAAAAAGACTAAAGACTTACTCATAAAGAGCAGGATGGCCAAACACAGAAGTGGACACTCCATGAAGAACATTGAATCTGTGGATCTGAGAAAAAAAAAAAGACATTAACAGACATATTCTCTCTCCCACAGGAGAAAATACACACAAGAACACATTAGCACATTTTGCTTCTGATATTTACACAAACATTTTGATAATAACCCAAACGAGTGCCACGTAATAAAAGCACTCAGGTTTGCCTCATTTTTAGTGCATAACTATTGACTTTTTTGCATAGCTGTAGGAATATTAGCCATTTGAGTACCTTTTAATCCGCCGTAGCCAAATAAAGAGAAACTCAAGGGAAATGTTTCAAAAATGCACATCCATTCTTACCATTTATCTGTGATTAAATTATGTTGTTGTTGCATGTACAACAAAATTGAGCCTTTAAATATATATGTAATTAATAAAATGACTTAATTCTATTCAAATAACAATATCCTTTACAATTTTGAATAACACTTTTTTTCATTTTCATGAGATTCATTTTCATGTGATTCGTATTCAAATGATACATTTTCATGTGATTCATTTACGTATGATTCATTTACATGTGATTCATTCACTAATTTGCTCTCTTTAAATCCAGTTTTAGACTGTGATATTACAAAGGTCTTTCCAGATTATTACTTGCTACACTGTATTAGATAACCCCAGTAAAATTGCCTGAATTCTATAATATAATTTGTTCACCATGTTAGGTTTAAATCCTCTAAAAACAAATTCGCAATTAAATAACATTACTCTATTCCAGTTCACATCCTTCAAAGCATTGGCATGTTCTGCGTACTCTCACAATCCACCAAACTCCCACACACCCAAAGTCTCCATAAACAAATGAGACAGCAGTGTATCCTACAAAAAGTGAACGTTGTCCACAATGTGAAAACAACTCGGAGAGTAAACTGGGCTAACCAACAAAATTACCAAGACTGAAAAACAGTCTGCACACAATAATAAATATAATGTCCTTACCTTTTAAAGACTTGTAACAAATAATATAACAGTGTAGCACTTAAAGCCGAGGAGATAACACTAATAAAATTAAATAAACAGAAACTCTAACACGGTCAGAGCCTCAAAACAGAGAAGCAGTTTAATACAGAAGTAAATTTTAAGAGGAGTGAGTCCACAAAATCTAGGTGGAGTAATGTAACGACAATATCTTTAATAAAAATCCGAATTCTGTAGAGCTGGAAGGTCGAGTGCATAAAATAAAAATAATAGAAGAGCGAAAAAGACTCCGCTGTGTAGGTGATGCAGTTCACCCCAATATCAAGAGTTTAACATAGTCTCCTGCTTCCTCCGCTGAAATAAAGTCTTTCTGGACACCATTATATGTAATGCGAAGCCGAGCTGGGTGAAGTATTCCATAGCAAGCCCCGAACCTCGTTAAATGCAGCTTGGGCCCGGGCTGTCTTGGCTGTGTAGTCAGGAAAAACAGAGATGGTCAAATCCCTCACTTTAATCCACTGGAGCTCTCTTGCATGGCGTAAAATGTCAACACAGTCACTGTGATAGTGGAATCTACACACAATAGCTCGTGGTCGTTCACCAGGCTTGGGCTTCGGCTGAAGGGTCCGGTGGGACCAGTCCAAAACTGGCTCCTTCTCCAGACCAAACGCTTCTTTTAACAAGGCCACTACAGCAGCAGTTGTACATGTTTCACGGTCGCAGTGAGAGACTCGATAGTAGTCTTCATATGAACTATGTCATCGATGCAACCGGAGAGCACGTGCTCCATTTCCCCAACAGTACCTTTCAGTGTTGATATGGTAGCCTTGGTAATAACTTTATCACTAGTCAGCTGTGTTTTCACGGCCTGCAGGTCAAGCTGGATAGTAGACAGCGCTCCCCCGAGAGTCTCCTGGAGCTTCTGGAGCTCCTTTTTAAAAATATCGGCGATGTCCAGCAGCTCAAGCCTGAGTGTGGTGAAGTCAGGGTCACCGCTCGGCGATGTGGATTCAGGGGGAGAAGGAGGCTCGCTCGCGGCGCACACACTTGGCCTCAGTCGTGTCTGAATGCTACCACGGGTTTTCGTGTTCTTTCCAGACATTTTAACATACCACAAAGTTAAAATTGCAAACAAGGAAACAGAGTAGAATAAGTCAAAATATATTGTATGACCGAAAAGCACAAATTAATTACAATTTTAATCGAAATTCCAACTTCACATCCTACTCCATTGAATTCCGAATCCCCAATTTTTAATGTCACTTTAAAAACAGCAGTAAAAAACCTTTTTAGAAGTAATGTTGCATATTTCAGCACTAAATCTGTCCATCTTTTATATAACATAGAAAATTACATTTTCATTTACTTTGTGTCTTTATGTACTTGTAATTGTACTTGTAGCTGAACCGTAACCTAACCAAACAGACATTTAATTTTAAATGTCGGGGGGGGGGGGGGGGGGGGGGGGGGGTTGTGTGTGTATTTTCTACAGCCATTTTCATTCTTTCTTTTTTGGCAGTTTTAACTAATGTGTAAAATAAATGCAAAGAGCAAAAAATTAAAGAGGACAAAGCATAATTTAAGACACTGAGTGGAATATGTTTAAGCTCTACTATAAATGCACATTCATTTTTTTTCCAGAAACAGGAAAAAATATTAACGATGATTAAAAAAATAGCTGAGGATTCTTCACAAAAGCCTGATTTTATTATTCTTACTTCCTGATATGTTCTGATATTTTATATTATACATATATATATATATATATATATATATATATATATATATATATATATATATATATATATATATATATATATATAGAGAGAGAGAGAGAGAGAGAGAGAGAGAGAGAGAGAGATAGACATAATAAAAATGAATTAATTTAAATTAAATTAACTTACATTTAAAGCTTACCAGTATGTAGACCACTTTTATTGTGTCTCCAGGACATCTGTGCAGTCGTGTATCTGAGAATTGTATCACTGGGTATCTACATAGACATTGTAACAGGAAACCAATTCTGAAATATGAAGCTGTCAAATGTGATTGTTCTCATTCTTGTTGTGAGAATACTTTCTGTTTTGATAATAGACACTGTCCGTGTCTCTACCAACAAAGAATAACCAAGTTTCTCTTTCGACAAAGAATATTTTAAATCTGACTCACCAGTGTATTGCTGTGGAATGATTAAGATGATAAATACTTTTACATATGAAAGTTATGCTGTACATTTTTTTTTAAATAGTGGCATATCTAAATTATTATTGTTGTGTTCCGCAACATTAAATGCAATTGTAAATGCATAAATAGAATGGTGTGAAATAATAATAATAATAATAATAATAATAATAATAATAATACATTTAAAACCTGGCAAATTGGTTTGTCATAAGACTGGAATGTGATAAGATTGTGCTGGCATAGAATCAAAGGTGTTGTGATCCTATGATGATCTGTGATGATGTGATTGTCAGTTAATTAATTTTAAAGAACTACTCTGACAGTAAGGAGGGGTCATGCATTTCTTCTGCGGGATATGGACAAAAGTGTTTCTTTCAAAATCTACTGGCAGGTTGTCAAGCACAGAAAAAAAGAAACAAGGATGAAATTAAAAAGCATCAATGGGAATTGTGGTGGATTTTTTAAATGGTGTTCAAAGTTTTCTGTTGTACTAGAGAGAATAATTGTGAATTAAATCTGATGGTCGGCACTTATATAGCACTTTTTTTTAACCTTATTGGTTCTAAAAAGTGCTTTAGACTGTTTCATTCACACACACTCACACACTAATTGTAGCAGAGCTGCCATGTAAGGCGTTAACTTGCCATTGGGAGCAACTAGATCATTTGTATTTATGCCAAACCTGTGTATATCTATGGTATGTTTAGAATTGGGAGGCTCTCTCAAAATGACTGTTGTTCTTGTCAAGAAAATATTTTCTGTTTCGAGAAAAAGACATTCCCCTTATGATGTGCGCCATAGTGAGGTTATCGTTTCACAGCAACAAGAGAGAATACTTTTGCGTTAAGAATAAGTTTTACATTTTGTTGATAAATTAAATTCACAATAAAAAATAGTGTCTGTCTAGCACTGCATAGTGTAATTGTCTATAATAGTAATTTAACACCTAAAATTATCCTCTACAACGTTACCAACAACAAGAGTCACAGCAATTTAGTGTTGTCTAACAACTGCATAATTAAGCTTTATTTCCTGTTGTGCTGCCTATTTCAATACTGTAGGAGAAAACATCACTGCTAACCAAACTCTGATGGCAGAAATACATAGGTACAGGCAAAGGTTAAATATATAGTGTGTTCATTAATTACAGAGATATTTTATTTCACTTTGTCATTTTAGTTTATAAGGTTTGTGTAGCTGATTCAACAATAAACGTCTGTTAAAATGACACAGTCCCCTCTGAAACTATTGAAACTAATTCAATTGTTTTTACCGTAGACTGAAGACATTTGGGTTTAAAATGAAAAGATTTTTATTTCCTGATATTTACATGCAGATGTGTTAAACAACATAGAACATAGCACATAGTGTATCAGACAACCCAATTTGTAGGCAAGCAAAAATATTGGAACATGTGACTGACGTGTGTTTCTTGTTACACAGGTAAGTCTTGTTAGATTGACTGTTTAAACAGTAAATAGCTCTGAACATATAACAGCTTTATTTTTTAAAGAATACTAGAGAAATGTTTCCTTCATCTTTTTTGCAGCTCAAGGAAATCCAGTCCACATGTATTATTCCATACTTCTATCGCAAAATTACTTGCACGGAGTCACACAGTCGATTGGTGTCACGAGTTCCTCTCATGCAAATCGCTGGAGCACGCAGCCCGCTCTAAGGGCCTTGCTTGAGGGCGAAACAGTGGCAGCTTGGTAGCGCCGGGGCTTTTACCACCTCAACCTCAACCTAAGTTTGGTGTTGATTATTAAAAAAAAGGTGAGGATTAGTTGTATGGAAGTTCTCGGTTTGACAGAACATTTTAAAACCTTGGAAAAGTGTTTCTGAAGTCTCTGGCCTGCTGTCCAGTCTCAGTAACATTACAATATAATTTATACATTTTCTCTTTGAATGCACTGCTTAAATATGAGTGAGTGTGCATTTAAAGAGTCCTTCAGGATGTGGTCAATGTAGAACCAGACTGAGAATGGACTCAAATTATTTAACAGCCGTGATGTTTGATGTTTTATATAATTAATATCAGTGGTAGCATAAAGTGTCTTGTTTGCTTCTCAGGATGTAAATGTAAAGTATGCACAACTGTAGTCATATGACAATGGCATGCACTCCTGTAGGTTTTGTTGAAAGTTCCTCATGACTTGAACATCACGCAAGATTTCTCAAAGAAACATTTTGAGCTAAAACTTTGATCACTTTTCAAAAGAGCCACATACCTCACCTCTGTGGACATTTACAGGGATCAAGGAAATTCCAAATTGAAAAATGTGTTCTGCAAATTTAGCATGCAAGCATATCTTCACTTATCATGGACCCAATTTGTACATTTTCACTTAGGGGTGTACTCACTTTTGTTGCCAGCGGTTTAGACATTAATGGCTGTGTGTTGAGTTATTTTGAGGGGACAGCAAATTTACACTGTTACACAAGCTGTACACTCACTACTTTACAATGTAGCAAAGTGACATTTCTTCAGTGTTGTCACATGAAAACATATAATCAAATATTTACAAAAATGTACTCACTTTTGTGAGATACTGTATGTCTTTGCTGAGAGTCTCACTTTCAGATCTACTGTGGATGCATTCTGAGTCTGTCTCTTTCTCTCTGTGCAGAAATCCTGACCTCTCAAGTTTCTCCATCATCTCGTGCCTTCATGAAGGCTTTAGTAGCCTCTACCTGAGAACTAAATAAGAAGAAATAAGTGTTTTTCAACTACAGCATAGTAATAAACTGTCTTCAGGTAAAATATCTGAAACTAAACAGTATCTATCTATCTCAGTAAATAAAATAAAAAATCCAACCACTGTTTAGTAAATATCAGCTAGCTCGCAAGATAATTAGCTGCATTATTGTACATAAACAGGTTTTGTTAGTTCGAAACAACTTCTGACAATCTAAACGGACAAGTCACTCTTACGGTTGCACTCAAAATTATTCGACCCCAATTGCAAATTAGATTTATTGTAAAAATTTACAGACTATCAACTGTTCGCAATGAACAAATCAAACAAAAGCAATTGAAATAGTTCACACAATGAATGCTTCAAGTGGTTTCCCCAAATTCAACCTAAAATGCAACTTGATTTCTCCAGTTTCAAAATTATTCAACCCCATTCATGGCAAGCATCTTTAGTACTTTAGTACATCTTTAGTATTCCTCATGAGCAGTGGCCTCCAGTTGTAATATTATTGGGTTTGCGTGCTGCAACCACCTTCTTCAGATTTTCTGTGGGGTTCAAGTCTTCAAGAAGAATCTTCCAAGAGTTCTTCTGCAACCAAGCCTTGGTGGAATTTGAGATATGCTTGGGATCATTGTCCTGTTGGAGGTCCAGTGACACTCAAGCTTCAGCAGAGGTTCACAACATTTTTGCTAGCTAAACCCCTTTTTCAACATAAATTATCTGCTTTATACCCCCTCTGAGAATTTACACGCGCTAATGTGAAAAAGGTGAACACTTTGCAATATGGCAAGGTAGTCTTAAACATTTCCTTATTTAGTGAAACTATACACACCACTTCAAATATGGGAGTGAGATGAGCATGAGGAGCTGTAACGAATGTTCAACATTGAGCAGGGAAGGTTTATACTATGCATTCTCCCCAGACACTGACACCTTACTGAGCTTATACAGATCATCACATTATCCAGAGCAACTTACATTTATCTCATTTATACAACTGAACAATTGAGGGTTAAGGGTATTGCTCAGGGGCCCAGCAGTAACAGCTTAGTGGTGCTGAGATTTGAACTCATGACCTTCTGTTCAGTAGTCCAACACATTAACCATTAAGTTAAAGGTTTCTATTTCTCTGTACTGTTACTCAATAAATTCCCACTGGATACTTAGTAAAAATGAAACCATGTTAAAGGTTACTGTCAAGAACAACAGCAAGTTAGACTAGTTTGACAACAGCATATTTAAGCTTTGAGATGTTGTCTAAGTAGGTAATGTGTTTTTAGTTTTGTTCTTATTCTTCTACTTCTTTTTGTTATATTGACAGAGCAAACACACCTGTTCTGTGAGAATAGGGCAAGGACCGCCCACTTGATTTCCGAGAACTTACTTTGATTTTACTGTACTTACTTTTCCTTTTGGCTGATGTACAGCACTAGGCGCTCCTCCCCCTCCACCACTTGGGCCAAAACCCAGAGGAAAGAAAAATAAAAAAATGTAATCTCCTAGCCAAATGTTTCTCCTAGCAAGAAACGAGGTTACATGAACACCAAATGGAGACTTTTTCTTAAGTCTCCTGTTTCTCAAGCTTTTCTCCAGAGAGAAAAAAAAAAACTTACACTCACATTTGTCTCCTCTTAAGTTACAGAAGAGACCTCAACAACATCACACACCGTGCATGGCAAAGGTCTCAATATGAACTCAAACATTTATTAATATTACAGTATAATATTAATTAGTTATAATTATTTATAATCAATAATATTCATGGAACGAGTCATAAGTCATCATCATTGTCCCTTTCAGCTAAAAAAGCTCCAGGGTGATTGTTCCTCTAATAAGACTTCTGTACATCACTTTAGATAAAGGCATCTTGTACACATCTACTGTCTTACTTCCAAGTGCAAAGTAGCTGCCCTATGCATATAAACTGGCCCAATTGTATTACTGTATGTCAACATTTATGCTTAACTTTAACCCTATATCCTCCAACACCACACTAAGAGTTCCATCAAGGTTAGTTCCTTTCACCCAGGACTGGAGAATGAGACTCCAGCTTGGCAGGAATCTCCAGTTCCCTAGTGAGTTCACCAACACAAGTCTGTGCCCTGATATAGTGACATGGTTCAGCAGCATCAAGACAGTGCTCTTCACTGAGCTAACTGTCCCATGTGAGGAAAGAGTAAAAGCTGCCTTTGAGAGGAAGAGGCTGAAGTACTCTGATCTCGTCACTGAATACAAGGAGGCTGGCTGGAAGACCATCATCTACCCAGTAGAAATAAGATGTCATGGCTTTGTTAGAACATCAACTGTTCACCTCCTGAAGGATATGGGAGTAACTGGAGCAAGCCAGTGAAAGGCCCTGATAGACCTGGCTGAAGAGGCCGAGAAGAGCAGCTTTTGGCTTTTAGTTGCAGGGGTGGCAGGGAAACGTTAAAAGAGCAAAATGTTGTTGAGCAGTGGTACCCAGCTGACAACCCTGCACCTAACCTATGCCAGGTGCAGGGTCCTAGTCCATAATAACTGTTTAAAAAATAAAGTGATCCAGTACAATATTTCTATATCCTATAGATACTATATACAAATACATGAATACTATAATATACATCATGTACTACAACAGAGGTCCCTAACTTTTTTGCAAGCAAAACCGATTTTTCAACATAAATTGTCTGCTTTATGCCCCCTCTGAGAATTTACATAGGCTAATGTGAAAAAAGTGAACACTTTGCAGTATGGCAAGGTGTCTTGGATATTTCCTTATTTAGTGAAACTATACAAACCACTTCAAATGTGGCAGTGAGATGAGCGTGAGGAGCAAGAGGGGCTGTAAGGAAGATGTGTGTTAAATGTGTGTGTTTGAACATAGAGAAGGGAAGATTTATACTATGTATGCTCCCCAGACACTGATACCTTACTGAGCTTATACAGATTATCATATTATAATGCTTCATAGGTATTATATATATGGGGTGATGATGTACCACTCTAACTTTGTATGTGTCATTTATGATTTATCCAGAGATTGAACTACATATCCGGAGATTTTCTAAGCTAGTGTTACAGTAGTAAAACACTGAGAAAAGTAAATAGGCCTTTTCCTCTTGACAAACTGGGAGTTAGTAAGTGTAAAGGTTTCTATTTCTTTGTACTGTTACTAAATTAATTCCCACTGTTTATTTAGGAAAAATTAAACCATGTTAAAGGTTCCTGTCAAGAATGACAGCAAATTAGACTAGTTTGACAACAGCATATTTAACCTTTACTATGTTGGCTAAGTAGGTAACATATTCTTAATTCTGTTCTTCTTATTCTTCTACTTCTTTTTGTTATATTGACAGAGCCAACACACCTGTTCTGTGAGAAATGGCGCAAGGACCGCCTACTTGATTTACAAAAACTTTTTCTCGATTGTATTGCACTTACTTTTCCTTTTGGCTGATGTACAGCACTGGGCGCTCCTCCACCTCAACCACCTGGGCTAAACCCAGAGGAAGGAAAAATGAAAATCAATCAATCAATCAATAAATCAATAAATAAAAGAAATCTCCTAGCCAAATGTTTCTCCTTGCAAGACATGAGGTTACTGTGTGCCTGTGTTTCCTCCCCCAGTCCAAAGACATGTGTTGTAGGCTGATTAGCATCTCTAAATTATCTGTAGGGTGTGTGTACAGTCATGACCAAAAGTTTGCGATCACTTTACATATATAATATATAGTATAGTGATCGCAAACTTTTGGCCATGACTGTATGTGTTTGTGTGTGTGATTGTGCACTGTGATGGGTTGGCACCCCCTCCTGGGTGTCCTCTGCCTCTAGTTCCCTTGGATGAGCCCCAGGCTCCCCACACCCCTATTTAGGATAAGCAGTAAAGGAAATGAAAATGAATTTCTCTCTCAGAAATTTCTCATGTCTAACTTATGTCTAGTTGTATTTCTCCTAAGGAAGTTACGGAGAAACATGCCATCCAAGCCACCGTGTAAGGCCACCGTGTAAGGCCACCGTGGCATCGGTGGGCAAGGCCTATGCAGTAGTAGTCTTGCTTGTGGGTCACTGCAGACAATGACAGTGTTGCAGGCCTACCAAGCAGACCTGCTGAGTGAGCTTGCTATATGGCAGCATTCAGCCAGTTCCTTCCCTGTTGTGTCGAGTTCACCCAGACATCCATGTGTCTTCATGGGTTCTGTCTACCGTAGAATAGGGTTACCGAGTACAGTTTATAGCTCAACCCCCCGGTTCATAGGTGTGCTAACTTCGAGGTTTATGCGTGGTATCAGGTGGCTGAGACTCATCTGCAGGCTGCACATACCTTTCTCAGACCTTCAGTGGTCCTGGAAGGTCTATCAGGTGCCCCATTTGAGCCCTTAGAGCCAGCCTCTGAGAAGCTTCTGACTCTAAAGGTAGCTCTTCTTCTGGCCCTGACATCTCTCAAGGAAGTAGATCTACAAGCTCTCTCTGTTGCCCCTTCCTGCCTTGACTTTACCTCTGGATTAGCCAAGGCCTTCCTGTATCCTAACCTGGATTAAATTCCTAAGGTGCCTACATCTGCTGCCCAGCCTTTGGAGAATGCACCTGCTGTGTCCAGTAAGGGCTCTCTGTACTTTTGTGCACTGCTCCGGCCAGTGGCGTAAGTTAGAGCAGCTGCTGGTCTGCTTGGTGGCGACAGTAGAGGTGATGCTGGGTCAAAGCAGCACATCTCTAATTGGACAGTGGAAGCAATCTCACTACACCGCTGGGCATAAGGGCTCATTCCACTAGGGGGGTCGCCTCCTCGAAGGCTGTGTCCATTGGGATATCCTTACAGGAAGTGTGTGCTGCTGCAGGGAGGTCTACGCCACACACATTCATTCATTATTACAGCCTGGATATTCATTCCACCCCGGGCTCAAGTGTCTTGCAGTGACCCTCGGGCTTGGGTCTTTTGGAACAGGCCGTACCCTCGGTATGACGGAGTGGCTATTCTCGTTCCCATAGTGTTATGCTAAACGCAATATGGAGTTCCCTTTAAAAGGGAACGTCTGGGTTATGCCTGTAACCCTGTTCCCTGAGAAGGGAACAAAATGTTGCGTAGCTCTGTCATACTGGGGTATGCCTGTGAATTGTGTCTTCGCTTCAGATAATAGAGGTTGATGGTGCGGTTCACAGGTGCCATATATACATCACGCGACGCGCTTAATTGCCACGTCACCTGATCATGTCAGGCCTACAAATAGGCATGATTTTAGACAAGCTTCAGATGCCGGTCGTGTGCAAGGGGCGCTCCCAAAGTGTTATGCTAAATGCAAAGTCTCGTCCCCTTCTCAGGGAACAGGGTTACATGCGTAACCCAGACATTTTCAGTACACTTCACTAAAACCCGCAGTATGAAAAAAGAGCTAAATAAATCATATAAGAATCATATAACACTCAGTAAACCTTGAGATTATCACTTGTCACATTACAACAAAATATAGCTATAATATGAGAACATGTATAAAACTAAATTAAACAACCTAATTTTTATTTTATTTTGTTCATTTCATTAAGATTTTTATTAAACATGGACCTTTGCTTTCATTAAATAGACTTATTATTTATTGTAGGCTCATTTAGTAAATTATGATTATGATATGAATTTAGGTCAGACAGTGGCTTAGTGGTTAACACATTCCCCTCACATCTCCTGAGTCGGGGATTCGATTCCCACAGTGGCCCTATGTGTGCGGAGGTTGCATGTTGTCCCCGTGCTGTGGGGGTTTCCTCTGGGTACTCCGGTTTCCTCCCCCAGTCCAAACACATGCATGGTAGGCTGATTGGCATGTCTAAAATGTCCGTCGTGTATGAATGGGTGTG
Source organism: Ictalurus punctatus (assembly GCF_001660625.3). Taxonomy (NCBI): domain Eukaryota; kingdom Metazoa; phylum Chordata; class Actinopteri; order Siluriformes; family Ictaluridae; genus Ictalurus; species Ictalurus punctatus. The sequence continues at coordinate 1,796,323 of NC_030428.2, forward strand.
TGAATGTGTATGTAATTGTGCCCTGCGATGGACTGGCACCCTGTTCAGGCTCCAGGTTTCCCAGTGACCCTGAAAAGGATAAGCCGTATAGAAAATGGATGGATGGATATGAAGTTTAAAAAATCACAATTTAAAAAAAACATGAATTTCCACGAATTTTGTGCCATCTGGCTATCTCTATGGTCCCGCATGGGTGGATCATAGAGAAGCCTGTACAATTGTACCTTTAGGCAAGAGTCGCCATGAAGTCATTCATTTTCGGATGTGGCGGTCTCGTGTACACTGACATGTGAAATGAGGCCTCGCGCACTCAACGTGCTCGACCGCAATGGGATCATTTTTGCCGCAAGCTCCCTCGTGCTATTGCGGACACGTCGAGTATAAACCAGGCTTAATGCTGTCTAGCATTAGTGTTTGTGTAGGGTGCAGGTGTGTAGGTTTTCTCAATCTTCAAAGGGTGCCGGGACTGAAAAAAGGTTGGGAAACGCTGCAGTAGTGTCTTTTTAATACACATTAAAATCTACTGACACCACTGTAAATTACATTTACTTAGACACAAAGCATGTCTTGTTATGCCCCAGGCAAAAACTGACAAGACACTATTATTTGTTTCAACCTTGTTTACTTGTCTTCGGTGCTCACACTTGGCTCATTAAAGTAGGAATCCTGTCTGACAGGTATTTATGTTCAAGTTCACAACAATACATTATGCACATTATACATTTATTAGGAGAGAGGCAGGCAGACAAATCTAAATCGTGAGACAATAGTGTGGTCGAAAAAACAAGCAATCGGTCAGGCAATCAACAAACAGGCATAAATAAAACAAGGCAAGAATCAAGAACGAGTAACAAGAAACTAGATTTAGATTTAAATTACACACACACACACACACACACACACACACACACACACACACACACACACACACACACACACACACACACACACACACACACACACACACACACACACACACAAGGACCAAGGTCCAACCACTTGGTATGGTGATAATACTCAATACTGTGCAAATCCATGATGTTCAAAAGTCTCTTTTATAGCGTGGAGTGAGTGAGTGAGTGTGAGATTGGAAACAGGTGTGTGTGATTAGAATTCCGGAGAAGGTGTGTGTGTGTGTGTGTGTGTGTGTGTGTGTGTGGGTGGGTGTAGTCCATGGCAGCCATGTTTGTAGGCTGCAGTGCAGGATGGGAAATGTAGTCGCTGATTTGCTGTGATGTAACAATTTTACTTCTCATGACGTGTTCATAAGACATTCTCTCACAAAAGAGAATCTCATGCTATTGAAGCAGAAGTGCATTAAACAACTACTAAATACATTGTGTTTCATGTCACCATTTATATTCTTACTGTTCTGAATTTTTTTTAGATCAATGGTGGATATGGATATAAACTTATTGTCTGTAGCATCCTGCCTTACCAACAGCCTAAAACAGCTTAAATCAGATTTAGATTTACAATACTTACTGGGGTCAATTTCAGCTATTTTCTGGGTGGGGTTTCCTCCAGGTTTTCTAGTATCTTCCCACCTCCAAGAAACATGCCAGAAGAAACATGAAAGAAACATGCCAGTAGGTGGAACTGCTAGGGTAAATTGCCCCTAGATGAGAATGTGTGTCTGGTGCTCTGTGATGGACTGGCATCCTATTCAGTGTGGGAACAGTGTGCCAGTGGTATAGCCCCTAAGATATTTCTTTTACAGTCCTGCCATAAACCATATCAATGAAGGTGGACACAGGTTTGAAAGGATCCTGGTATTAAAGCACTAAAATATACTTTGTTTATATAACTTTCTGCCTGCCACATATGTAGGATAGTCATAAAATAACGTTTGAACCTTCTTGCAAGATACGAGTCAACCAGAATAGGAGCATAGTCAGCGATCTACAACACACAAGACTCCATGCCACTCTGCCCCAAGGGTGCAAAGCTACAAAGATAAGGCTGTATCTTCAAGAAAACTTGAACAATGAGATAGAATGTTATCCAAGAACACAAATTATTATTTTGGTAGTCAAATATTTCATGAAAAACATTGTATTTTTATGCAAAAAGTTGTCCATGAAGCTCAGAAAGAGAGCTGGCATTCGTGATATGCTAAAGGCTAATCCAAGCCATCCATCTGTACCATATAGAGTTTGCTCTCCTGACAATAAATTGGACTTACTCAGTCTACAGCTAACTGCCCAGTGTGAAATCAGGGACTGCTGTGTTTTCATTTTTGTGGAAACATGGCTCAACGACCGCATTCCGGATGCAGCCATTCAGCTAGTCAGGCAAACCACACATCACGCAGACAGGATAGAAACACTGTCCAGTAAGACTCGTGGTAGTGGTCTGTGTGTTTACATAAACAACAAATGGTGCAGTAATGCTGTTGTGGTTTCAAGCTACTGTTCGTTGCTGGTGGAGTTTATGACTGTGAAATGCTGACCATATTACCTGAAGAGAGTTTACCACCTTGTTCATTGTCGCAGTGTACATTCCACCTGGTGCTGATGCTAGGGAAGTGCTTAGTGAACTGTGTGGGGCTGTAACGTATAGACACCTAAACCGATTTTTCATTGTCACCAGAGATTTTAACCACTCGAATCTCAAATCACTGCTACCAATACTCCACCAGGATGTTTTTGTAACCTATGGTACAGCCACTTTAGACACTTTTTAAACACTTTAGACGAACATCCACGGTGCTTACAAGGCTGCACCCCACCCCCACCTTGGCCACATCTCTGTTATGCTAATCCCAGCAAACAGACCACTTCTGAAATGTGCCAAACCGGTTCTGAAACAGGTGAGAATCTGGTCTGAGGGAGTCATCTCACCACTTCAGGACTGTTTTGAGCACACAGAGTAGAATATGTTTAGAGAGGCTGCTAAATACCGGATAGGTTTTTTGGCATGATCTGTGTCTCAATTCTGAAAGGCTCCTGTTTGTGTCATGATGTACAAGAACAGATTTCTGTCTTCTCTTCTTGGAATGTGTTGTTTTGTGCATTCCTAATCGCCCCCCACCTTTCGTCCTTATTCTTTCTCTGCCCTTATTATTATTATCTGGTAGAATAGTCTTTAGTATCACTCGAACCTATGTAATAAATGTTTTGAGCCTATCTATGACCTGTTTCAATTGATATTTATGATTCTTTATCAACATTTTCTGTGTATATACAGGTGCATCTCAAAAAATTTGAATATTGTGTACAAGTTAATTTTTTTTTTTGTAATTTAATTCAAAAAGTTGAACTTTCATATATTCTAGATTCATTACACATAAAGTGAAATATTTCAAGCCTTTTTTGTTTTAATCTTGATGCTTACAGCTTATGACTTCTGGAAATCAAAAATCAAACATCTCAAAATATTAGTATAAAAAATTTATAATATAGAAATGTTGCCCTGGGAATCATCTAATTACCTCAAAACACCTGCAAAGGTTTCCTGAGCCTTTAATCTCTCAGTCTGGTTCAGTACACACAACCACCTGAATGCCAACTGGCCTGCTGCACTCACACCCACAAGCCCCTACCATATGACCATAACGCTACCTTGATCGTATACACAACAACATGGAGACTGAACCAGTTTTGCTGGCTTTGTTGTCATTCTTAGCAGAAATATGCTAAGATTATGCAGTTAAATTCAGTATTTTATAATACTACACCTGCTTAAATGCGCAAGAGGCAAGCTATGATTACAGTTATTGGCAACAAATCTCATTTCAAGCGGCGTAAGCCCTACATGGAACGCCGGCAATCATGCTCATTGTTGTGCCTGCCTGTGACTAGCAAGCAACTTCCTGTTGACACTTGTATGCGCATGCCCAGTGTGCATGAATAGTCATGTATGTAACATGCTTTTTCCGGTTGTGTAGTGTGGACGGAGATCGTTCGGAAACACAGTGGACGAGCAGTATGGACGAGGATCATTTTCATTTTTAAATGCCGATTTAAAACGAAAAAGCACTAATGTAAACAGGGTCTTAATCTTAACCTACCCTAAAATCTTGATAGCTATTATGTCACTGGCATTCATTTAATTGGTTACACTCAATTTAGCCCATACCAAATTCTTGACAGATATTTGGTCACTGCATGCATTGGCTATAATTTTATTAGTTAGACTTAAAATTCGGCCTAGGCACAGCCTTAGCTTATACACCTTGTTACAGGCATTCAATCAATATTTTTCACAATATAAATTCTGAGACAATAATTGGGCCTTAAATATCTTAAAAGAATATACAAAATAACAAGAACAGCATGAAATGTCCAAAATGTAACAAGAATAATATATGAAATAACAACAATAAAACTGGGCATCATGTCCACAGTTGCTGTATCCCACAGTTCTCTTTCCAAATTTGTCTGCAGGACCTTAGACCTGGACTCCAGCCACTGCATAACATAACAGTAACTTAACCACTGAAAGGCTAATAGCATTTTGAAAAGAAAAAAGCTACATCAATCAGATTCTTTAAATGACTTCTCTTTCTGTACTTTTTTTTTTTTTTTTTGCCACAGTTTTAACAGAGTTTCTCAGCACTGCATTTTCATCCTGGGTCATCGATTGTTTCCTCCTTAGAGTTTCATAATATGTCTTGCAGGATGCTGAACAGAACAAAAATATATTATTAGTAAAGGAATTCAGTTCAATTCAATTTTATTTGTATAGTGCTTTTTACAATAGACATTGTCTCAAAGCAGCTTTACAAAAATATCAACACGGTATACAGATATTAAAGGTACGAATCTATCCCAACTGAGCAAGCCACTGAGTGGCGACGGTGGTGAGGAAAAACTCCCTAAGATGTTTTTAAGAGGAAGAAACCTTGAGACGGACTTGAGGCACATGGTGGTTAGCACGTTTCCCTCACACCGCCAAGGTCCGGGTTCGATTCCCGTGGCTCAGTGTGTGCAGAGTTTGCATGTTCTCCCCGTGCTGTGGGGTTTCCTCCGGGTACTCCAGTTTCCTCCTCCAGTCCAAAGACATGCATGGTAGGCTGATTGGCATGTCCATAGTGTGTGAATGTGTGTGTGATTGTGTGCCCTGCGATGGACTGGCACCCTGTCCAGGGTGTACCCCGCCTTTTACCCCATGCTCCCTGGGATAGGCTCCAGGTTCCCCCGTGACCCTGAAAAGGAGTAAGCGGTTGAAGATGGATGGATGGATGGAGAAACCTTGAGAGGAACCAGACTCAGAAGGGAACCCATCCTCATCAGGGTAACAACAGATAATGTGAAAAAGTTCATTATTGTCTTATATGAAGTCTGTATGGCCTTAGAAGCAGCCGTAGTCCCAGCAGTCTGGAATTGGAGTAGATTAGAGCTCCATCCAGAGGCAGGACATCTGAAACGGATCAGGCAGGTCCGGAGATCAGAAAGGATCAGGATCTCGTGTGTGGCTCGGCAGAAGGAGAGAAGGAGAGAAAAGATTATTAGGACTGGGAATTAGCATAATAAAAAGTCTAGTCAGGGTAGGCTTGAGTAAACAAATACGTTTTAAGCCTAGACTTAAACACTGAGACTGTGTCTGAGTCCCAAACACTAATTGGAAGACTGTTCCATAACAGTGGGGCTCTATAAGAGAAAGTTCTTCCCCCTGCTGTACCCTTCACTATTCGAGATACCGTCAAATAGCCTGCTTCTTTTGATCTAAGTAGGCGTGGCGGATCATAGAAAACCAAAAGGTCGCTTAGATATTGTGGTGCGGGACCGTTTAGTGCTTTATAAGTTAATAATAGTATTTTATAATCAATGTGAGATTTCACTGGGAGACAATGCAGTGTGGATAAGATCGGGGTGATGTGGTCGTATCTTCTGGTTCTAGTTAGGACTCTAGCAGCTGCATTCTGGACTAACTGGAGTTTGTTTATGTTCCTACTAGAACATCCAGACAGTAAGGCATTACAGTAATCTAGTCTAGAGGTGACGAATGCATGAACTAGTATTTCTGCATCATGTAATGACACTTTATTAAATGTGCAATCCCAATGTCTAAAAATAATTTTTTAAAGAATAGTTTAAATTGCTACATATTATAACTTCTGGGTCAGCATTAACAAAATTACTCATACACAACACCTGCACAAGGTGTCTATTCACGGCTTGGTTGTGAGGAAAATTTATCCTGTAAGGAGGAGAATTCAAAAATGAATACGTAAAATACATTATTAGTATTTAATGCACAATATCAAAAAGTCATAACATAATATTTGTATTATCATTTTTACATAGTTTGTGCATCATATTTGTGATGGTTGTTGTCTGAATTGCGTAGGCGTCGTACTGCTTCCTGTAAAAGGTGAAATTTAAAAAAGTTAGAATGGATTTTGCCAACTTTTCCAGCAAGAGAAAACTCAATAAATAGCAATGTCTGTTAGTTAATTTCCTTTTGGGAGTACCACACTCCATCACATTACTTTTTTTATTACATTGAACTAACCTCAATGGTGACATTATGTGCCTTTTTGAGCCTTTTTGCGCTCTTCCTGTGTCCTCTGTTGCAGCATGTCCACTTTTCTTTCAAGTGCCTCTAGATGGGGCAGAAGTCTCTAGTCTTTTGCTGAGGAGTGGAAAATGCATCCAGCCTGGAGGTCAACTGGCATGATTCAGCATTCTGAAACACTTCTTTTGGAGGATTTAATCATAATTGAGCCACTGCCCCATTCTAGGACATTGTGCTAGGTGAATAAAATATATCCTAACAGTTTTATCACCCAGGTGGAGTCTTGGAGTAACTCCCAAATCCAGAGCTGCGTCCTAGGATCATAAAAAGGTTTCTTGTGATAAATGTAAAATCTCAGGCCTGTACTTTTCAGCATGTTATTACAAAAGTAACATGCTTGCACCCTCATCCAAACAGACCTTTCTTTGGTAGGCCTATGGAGGTATGGAGTTTAAGGGGCACACTCACTGATTCTGCAGCAGTGTTCCTACTTGTGGAACATATTGCAAGATGTGTACCACTCCTGTGCATTAATAGCAGTGTTACTTTGCATAATGGTTGAGATTTTATTTTAACTATTTTATCCCTAAAGATCTTATTCTTTAATATTTTTTATTACATTTTTTTTTATATTCTGGTTTACGACTGTACCTGTTTTCAACTGGAGACTTGTTTGCATTCAGTTTCTTTTGTACATGTACTGTTAAACAAAACTCCTTAAATAAACTCTTTTATAATATCCTGGAATGCTGAATTTGATTTTTTCAAGCAAATTATCGGCACCATGAGCAGAAAAAGAAGCTTTGTGACATGTTTTTGGTCCGATGAACAGTGTATGAGGAGTTAGAAAAAGTAAATTTTCAATCATAAAAAAAAAATTATTTTAAAAATAACTAAAAATAGCTCCTTCTTAGATATTTTGTCCAGTATGTGGTGCTGTTCTGAAACCACTCAGGTAGCATCTTGGCATGATGGTTATCATGCAGGAAAACTTTCAAAAGTTACAAGCCAAAAATGCCATTTTTGCTATCTCATGACCAGTAGAGGGCAGTGTGCCAAAACTCTCAGGTGACCACAGGGACTAATGGCAATGACATATACCAAGTTTTGTCAATATCCTTCAAAGTGTTGCTGAGATAAGCGTCAAGTTCAATTTTACACGTTCTTCAAATTCGTTGACGCACCATTCAAAAACGGTACGGTTCATCAAAATTCTGTGATTTTTTTGTCAGGAGTGCCTCTAGATGATGCAGGCCAACAATCTAGGAGGAGTTCAAAAAAATAGGTTTTCAAAACATTAAAAATAGCAGACAGGAAGTTTGCTCAATCATGATATACTTGGTATCATTGTTCTCGGTGTGAACCACAGAATGTATCAATAGGTATTAGCATTTTTATATAGAGAATTAAAAATTTTGACCACAAGGTGCCGCTGTCCCGAAACCTTTTGAATCCTTCGAACATGGTGCCAAAGACACAGACTGAGTTTTGTAATCATACACCAAGTCTTCACACAGCATTTTACAACTAATTTTTTATATCCTTGAACTCGGAATGCGTGAATGAATCTAATGACACTAATTTGATACTTTTGGACAAACTCTTCAGAAGTTATAAGCAAAAATGTGCTTTTTTTCATATCTAATGAAACACTGCAGCTAATCTCAGGGCCTAACACTGATTACAAATACCAAGTTTCATCACAATTCCTCAAAGTGTTATGGGGATATACCCTCACGTCCATTTTGGTGTGCTTGCAGTCACATTCGTTGAAGCGGCATTCAAAAACGGTACGGTTTATCAAAATTCTGTGAATAATGTTTTGTCTGAAGTGTCTCTAGATGATGCCCGCCAATTTTCGTGCAAATCTACGAAACGGCCTAGGTTTAAAAAAGTTTTTAAAAAAGTAGGTTTTTCAGAAAATTCAAAATGGCTGAAAAATGTTCATGACAGAACATGATGTCACAGGATGCAATTGAATCAGGTTAAGCCAAGGAATCAAAGGGAAAAACTGTTGTTTCTCGGTTCAACTTTTTTGACAACTATTGATCTAATACATCCACATTATTGTCCTGCAATAGTTTTATTTCAGTTGTGCAAAAAACCTGTGATTACTTCGCAAAAGTAGGTTTTTAATATTATCTGAATTATTTACCGAATGGTTTGACACCAGTGGTTCTTGAGGCAATGGTTCTAAAGTTGTTTAGAATGAGAAAGCCTATAATTTGATATATATTAGTTTTGTTTGTTCAAAACACTGCACTATATACAACTGTCAACACAGACAAAAATCATGATAGCACCACCTAGTGGCCAATTTCTTAAAAACTTTGCAGAAAGCTCTTAGAACAAAAGTCAAATAGGCCCACCAAGTTTCATTCCGATCATCATCATCCATTGGTAACTTTGTCTAATAGCTACTGAAATTTGATTGGTCAATGGCGGCCATGTTTTTCAACATACTTGAATTCGCTCATAGACAGTGATGGCAACTGAGACAAACTGTAAACTGAGACACTGTATCAAACGGGTCAACAGTTCCATAGTTACAGCCAATTTCTTTTTTTAAAAAAAATTCTAGCACCATATGGCAAAACTGCACCAAATTTACTGTGCGACCATAGATTATCTTCAAACACATGCCAAATTGAGTGTAGATATCTCATTTTTTTCAAGAGTTATAGCCATTTATGTAAAAGTGGCCATGCCTACTTCCTTTGTTTTTGCATACACAAGTTGAAAGCTAAAACCTTTTTTGATCTTTTAATATGGAGACTCCATAAATTCGACTCACACTGGTTTGGTTCTGATCAGACAAAAAAACCTAGGACTAGTTCAAAAAGTAGGTTTTACAAAGAAAAAAATGCTAGAAAAAGTTTATAGGTGGAAATGAAATCAGAGCTATACATATTGTTTGTCAGGATTCCAAATATATTAGACAGTTGAGTCTCTGACAAACGGTTCAAATGTTATGTCCATTTATCTAAACATGCTCACTATAGCGCCACCATCTGGCCGATTGGGCTGAAGCTTTGCAACGCTGTAGTACTCTGGGATACTTGCGGATGATGTCAGCGAGCAAATCAGCATAGATTTCCACAGCTTGTAGGCATTTGACAATTCAAATGTGGCTCCATTCAGAGAGCTTTTTTCAATATTCCATGATTGCTATTGTTTATGTTGTCATTTCTGATGATATCAATGGATGAATAATTTCACCAGGCTTGTCTGAATTGTGCTTCATATGTTGCAAATGGTTTATTTACACTTAGAAAATCACAGCCAGTGATTTTTCTCCAGCAGACAGATGCATTTTCTTGATTGTGGATCTACTCCTCTAGTGCAGCCCATGCGGCATTGCTATGTTTGTCTTCACCTATGGCTTCATCCAGAGCGCTTGTGAGTTAAATTTGTTCTCACAAAGTCAGTAAAGCATTCAGATTCATCACTCCATCATATGGATGTAGATTGTAGATAGTTGAAGTTCATCCCATGTCTTCAAACAATCTTCTCTAGGATGCGTCATTGTCATATATCAAGGTAACTCTGGACTTCATTTCCCAGCAGCCACTGCACCATATTACATCACTGTCACATGACCACCTGCACCTGTATCACATGTTTTGTTTAATGAGCACTCATATATATATATATAGAGCCACTGTTTCCACTGGTTCCTCTCTTATGTATTGTCTAACGTTACGTTTCTCCCTGTGCCATGTTTTGTTTCCTAGTTTATGTTTAGCCTTAGCCACAGTATTCTGCCTAGTTGTCTTAGTGTCTTTGTTTTATTTTTTGTTTATTAAATGTTTGAAGATCTGTGCTTGCTTCTGTATCCCTCTCTGTAACGTGACAGTCATGTCTTTACTGCACTTATCAATTTTATGTCAGCTGGAGCAGGCACTTGATATTGATGAATCGTTGCTCCGTTTCTGACTCTTGTCTTTAAAGGTCACAGCTACATCATTTCCTCGTCTTCTGATTCATTAGATCTTTCACTCTCACCCTTCTCTTGTCCAAGGCAATTTGCAATCTCAGACAGCAGATGGCGAACTTGTTCCATTTTTTTCCTTTCTCCCTAAGCTTATTACAGGTCACCAATTTTGCCTCTAGAGGGCGGCTGTGCTCTAGACTCACCTCGGAGTAAGGAGGGTCATAAGAAGGGAGAGTGGGGAGCCTCACAAAAGCAAAACCAGTATTTTTTTTGCTTTTTCTTTGTTCTCTTTGGGAATTTCTTATCCTTACTTGTCCTCTGCATCAAGCCTGTAACTTACTGAAATCACCAAATTGTTGGTTTCTTCTTTTGTGATGCTTTTCCAGGTTTTTACCACAGCTTTGTTTACTTGTTTGTTTTGTTTTGTTTTGTTTTGTTTTTTGTTTTTTTTTTTTTTGGGGGGGGGGGGTTCCGTTCAGTCTACTCTTCAGGAGGTGAAATGCTGCTCAATTGGGTTAAGGTCTGGTAACTGACTTGGCCAGTTTACAACCTTCTAATTTCCCCCCTGATGAAGTACTTTGTTGAGTCAGCAGTGTGTTTTGGATCGTTGTCTTGCTGCATGATAAAGTTCCTCCCAATTCGGATGTATTTCTCTGTAACTTGACAGACAAAATGTTTTTGTAAACTTCTGAATTCATTCTGCTGATACCAGCACGAGTTACATAGTCAATGATTAGTGAGCCTGTTCCAGAAGCATGTTTCACAGGTGAGCTAGTATGTTTTGGATGATGAGTAGATCCTTTCTTTCTCCATACTTTGGACTTTCTATCACTTTGGTACAGGTTAATCTTGGTTCCAGAACTTTTTTGTGGTTCATCTCTGTAATTCTTTGTGAATTCCAATCTGGTTTTCTGATTCTTACTGCTGGAGAATGGTTTGTGTCTTGTGGTATGGTCACTATATTTCTGCACTTGAAGTCTTCTTTGAATATTGGACTGTAATACCTTCACCCTTGCTCTGTGAAGGTTCTTGGTGATATCACTGACTGTTGTTTGTGGGGTTTTATTCATGGCTCTCACAATGTTTCTGTCATCAGCTGTTGTTTTCCTTATCAGTGTCTGTTGCTCAGTACACCAGTCATTTTTTCTTTTTCAGGACAAGCCAAATTGTTGCATTGGCTATGCTCAATGTTTGTGCAATGCATCTGATTTCCCAGAGAACAGTCATGCGATAATTCATTAATGCATGTGTTTGAGTAGGTGCTGATAATTGGCTTGACCCCGGTATTGCTGCTTGCAGATATATTAATCTTACTGTTACATAAGTTACACAAAGTGGTTACACAAAGTCACTCAAAAATATTGCCTTGATTACTACTTATTTCCTTTGTCATTACATAACGAACAAATTTCACAGGCAGCACAAATATTTTACACAGAGGCAGTATCTGTTTTAGATCATTTAGACTCTTGTATTTGTTAATGCTTTATAAAAGTGTTCCATGTAAAATATTTTAAATCTTAAACCAGCCCATCTGTCACCAACAACAATGCTATGGTTAAAGTCACAGAGATCACATTTATCCCAATTCTGATGTTTGATATGATCATTACCTGAAGCTTTTTACCCGTATCTGCATGATTTTATGCACCGTGCTGCTTTGACATGATTGGCTGAATGGATAACTGCATAAATAAGCAGGTGTACAGGTTAAAGTGGACACTGAGTGTATATCTTGATAAAAGAAAATCACAAGGAACATCCACTCAACCAGACAACTTTCAAAGCAGGAAGCATTCTGTAAGTACAATAAGGAGTATTTACTATTTTTTATTTACATGCATAGATAGTGCAAGCAGAAAGCTCTCCTCAAGTGTGCGATATGTTTGAAGCAGAATTCTAATGAAGGCTAACAGGAATGAGCATACTACTTACACCTGGGTCCATAAGTATTTGGACACTGACACAATTTTTGTAATTTTGCATCTGTGCACCACCACAATGGATTTGAAATTGAACAGTTGAAATTTAGCTTTAATTAAAGGGGTTTAACAACAATATTGAATTAACCGTTTAGGAATTACAGTCATTTTATACATCATCGATACAAAGAGCATTCCTCTGTAGACATAGAAGAATATAAAAAGCAGATGAAGCAGCAATACAAAGTAAAATAAAAAAAAAAAAATAGAAATATGTGTACTGTCATATCACAGCAAACCAGTGACTACATTTCCCATCCTGCACTGCGGCCTACGAACATGGCCCCCATGGACCACAATTCCCAGAACACTCACCTTCATTTTAATCATGCACTCATGCATCCAATTTACACTCACAATCACACCACACATATAATAGACTAGTCAAACAGTTATCTTTTGCGAAGTATACGTTAGGTTACATTTTGTTTCTGCCGTTACCAAGTCTTGATACCTTGTTTGTAGACTCTGGTTTTGACTTTGTTCTTGTTTTCAACCTCGTCTTTTTGCCTTGCCTTGTTTGGTCTGTTTGTTTGATCACCTGACTTCTGCCTGTCTTTGTTTATTGATTTCTGCCTGATCCTTTGGTCTTGTACTTCTTGTATTAAACTACCTAACCTGCACTTGCTTCCATCTCAGCTTACATTACATGACAGAATACTTTGCCGATAACATGGAAGCAGAAGTAATGTGAAGGAGACATCATGCCAAGGTAATAAGGAACACCCTACCGAGACTCAACTCTATCAAGCTTCCTCAGTGGGTTGCCATGGATACCCCAGAGCCTCACGGTGGATTTTTCAGTTACCCTGAGTATTTTGTTTGACTGCCAATTATATTTTTTGAGCCTGATGCACCCCAAGCCTGACCAGAGGCAGTGGCTTTGGGTCATACTCACCTGGCTTGTTGGCCAATCCCACCAGTGGGTGGAGCGTCTGGCCCGTACGGAATCCAAGGGTCTTCACAATGTAACTCAGTTTGAGGGACTATTGATAGAAATAGCCTCTCAAGTCAAGTTTCTGTCAGAGGTTGACGAGGCGACCTCCCATGTCAAGCTCCAGTCCGGGATTGACGAGGCTGTAGAGATGACCAACCAAGTTCTCTTCATGCCTGAAACCAACGTCACGACCTACCAGGTTCTGCTCATGCCCGAGACTGATGACAAGGACAACCAAGTTCTACTCATGCCCAAGACTGACGACACAGACAACGAAGTTCTGCTCATGCCCAACAACACAGCCAACCAAGCTCAACCTGCAAAGTCAATGGAGAAAGATGCTCAGACTCTCTGCGTGACTGAGGATGCTGCTTAGCATCCCTGTTCAGCTGAGGAAGCTTCTCCGCCTCCCGTTGCAGCCAAGCCAATTTGCTTCCCTACGCTGCCGTTGATGCCACTATGGCAGGGTTCTATATAGATGCTCCTCAATTTTCCCATGATACTGAGGATGTCGCTCCGCCTTCCTGCTCAGCGGAGGATGTCGCTCTGCCTTCCGGCTCAGCTGAGGACATCGTTCTGCCTTCCAGCTCAGCTGTTCTGTTATATCACAGCAAACCAGTTTCCCATCCTTCACTGTGGCCTACAAACATGGCCACCATGGACCGCAATTCCCAGAACACTCACCTTCATTCTAATCACACACTCCTGCATCCAAGTTACACTCACAATCACACCACACATATCAGAGACTGCTCAACCACTTGTCTTTTGTGAAGTATACGTTGGGTTACATTTTGTTTCTGCCATTACCAAGTCTTGATACTTTGTTTGTTGACTCTGGTTTTGACTTTGTTCTTGTTTTCGACCTCATCTTTTTGCCTTGCCTTGTTTGGACTGTTTGCCTGAATGCCTGACCTCTGCCTGTCTTTGTTTATTGATTTCTGCCTGATCCTTTGGTGTTGTACTTCTTGTATTAAACTACCCAACCTGCACTTGCTTCCATCTCAGCCTACATTACATGACATGTAGTATGTAATAAATATGTTGTCTATTGCACAGAGACAGGACTCATTTCGTAGTGGCAGAAAAGTGGTAATAGTGTCTTTAGAAATATTGCAATATGCCCAAAAGTGACAGAAGCATGGGAAGAGATTGTCCATGAGTTTCTCTGACATGTCAATGAGGTGACCAGTGTTTGGGAAGTAGTGGAGGCATGAGTGAAAGAGTGAAACAGCTACCAAATGCAAATTCAGCACTTGGAATCAAGGCCAGACCTTTTATATCCTTCATTTGTCATGAAATAATGAGGAAGCAGTCCAAAACTGGCCATGAAACTGCTTATCAGGCAATTGTCCAATTACTTTTGATCCTGTGAAAATGGAGAGACTTTGTAATAAATACCTGTAATTCCTAAATGGTTAACCCATTATTTTTTGTTAAACACCTTGAATTAAAGCTGAAAATCTACACTACAATCACACCTGCTACATCTGATTCCTTCATTTCGCATCCACTGTGGTGGTGTAGAGGCAAAATTATTAAAATTGTCACTGTCCAAATACTTATGGACCTGACTATATAATGTAAATGGTGCTTTTTGCACTTTGGGGGGAGCTACTTCCAGCTCAGAGATTTTAGAGTAATGGAAACTCAGTGGTTTTCCTTCAAATAATCTATTTTTCAAACTGTCATTGTATTAGCAACGATTCATGTTAGCACGTAAATACATAAAAGTGGTCATAAATGTTTGTAAATTAACATTTAATTGATTTAGTAAGCCAAAAGTTTTTACATTTTAGAAATTAAATGGTTAGGTGACACACAACTTTTGTATATGTGAATAGTAAACTTTCATTAAAAAAAATAGTCATACTGTATGTTTCAAGGTAAAGTTGCATAGTTTGAAACAGCAGCAAAAGCTGATGAATAAATAAAGTCTGCATAAATTATCAAGAGGTGCTTAAAGCAGATAATTTTGGGTTGGTTTTTTTTTTTTTTTTAGCTGGGGTTCAAGATAGCAAAGAACTTGGAAACCCCTAGTGTAGTACATACTGTATATTTATAGTAATCATGTCTATAATGTCTATACGATATATAAATTTTGTATTCAGGTATTTTACTTGCTAAACAATTATTATAGACTACTACAGCATAAACTATATAATGTCAACTATGTAATTACAGGTACAGTGCCTTGGATAAGTATTGACCCCCTTGAACTTTTCAACCTTTTTGCATTTTACATTTTACTCCTCCTGTTGAGTTTTAAATTTGGACAAAAACATGGTGGAACAAGCTGTCAGTCCAACAGCGGATTTTGTCTACAAATGGATGTAAATCACTCCTTCTAATTTTTAAAAGACATATGAGTGACTTGTGTAGATTGTCAGAACTCAGTCCAAGCTAGCACAGCCTCAGTTTAGGTACCTAGCTTATGCAGCTACTTAATATCTTGCAAGTTAGCAGATATTTACTGAACAGTGGTCAGATTTTTATTTGAATTTAAGACAGTTACTGTTTAATTTTATTTATTTTGCAGTTTATTCCTATGCTGTAGCTGAAAGACATGAAGCCTTCATGAATGCACAGGCTGAGGGAGAATAATCAAATCAAAGGTCAGAATTTCTTCAAAGAGACTAACATGAATTTGTGACACATGATAACTGAAGATATGGTTGTGTACCTAATGTGCAGAACAACCTGTTTAATCTGGAATTTCCTTGCAAGTCCTTTGATTCCTGTATGTGATGTTCACAGAGGTAAGGTATGTGGCTTTTGTTTTCTTTGTGTTTTTGTTCTCAAAGTGTTTCTTGAAAAAGTCTTGAATAATGTTCAAGTCATGAGGAAGTTTCAACAAAACCAACAGGTGTACAGGCTACTGTCATACGGCTGCAGTCTTTTATACATTAACATCCTGACAAGCAAACAAGCCGCTTTACGGTACCACTGACGGGATTTATCTAAAACATTAGACATCACTGCTGTTGAATAATGCGAAAAGTCCATTCTCAGCCTAGTTGGCCCCACGCTGAAGGACTCTTTAACTTCACACTCAGTAATCAGTCATCCATCCATCTTTTACCACTTACTCCTTTTCAGGGTCACGGGGAACCTGTAGCCTATCCCAGGGAGCATCGGGAACAAGGCAGGGTACACCCTGGACAGGGTGCCAGTCCATCACAGGGCACAATCACATACACACTCACACACCCATTCATACACTATGGACACTTTAGACATGCCAATCAGCCTACCATGCATGTCTTTGGACTGGGGGAGGAGGAAACACAGGGAGAACATGCAAGCTCCGCAGACACATGGCCACAGCGGGACTCAAACCCCGGACCCTGGAGGTGTAAGGCAAACGTGCTAACGACTAAGCCACCGTGCGCCCACTCAGTAATTGATGTTAGCACCTGCACTGGCAAACTCTGATTATGGTAAACCCTTTCACATGTATATTTCAGAAAAATGGGGCTTTGCATCTGCTGTATTGATACAAGTAGCTGTGTAGCCTGTTCAGTGAGGTACGATCCAATTTTCTTGATGTTGTACATGATGAACCTACAGGACCATGCAGTTGTTGAGATGTGGTCTGTAAAGTTCAAGTGGTCAACAAGAATCACCCCAAGGTTCCTGGCCATTCTGGTTGGCATGAGTGTGGTTGAGCCAAGATGTATAGTGATGTTGTGGTTGATTGAGGGGCAGGCTGGGATGACGGGAAGCTCAGATTTCACCAGGTTGAGCTTAAGATGGTGTTCCCTCATCCAGACCGAGATGTCTGACAGGCAAGCAGAGATTTGTGCAGAGATAGATGGATCGTCAGGCTGGAAGGACAAATAGAGCTGGATGTCATCAGCATAGCAATGGTATGAGAAGCCATGAGACTCAATCACCTGCCCCAGAGATGTAGTGTAGATAGAAAAGAGCAGTGGACCCAGAAGTGACCTCTGAGGAATGCCAGTTGTGAGTTGCTGAGTTTCATAAATACCTCCACTCCACAATACCTTAAAGGATGTGTCTGAGAGATAGGATTCCACCCAGTGCAGAACTGGAGAGAGTTGACAGGAGGAT
Organism: Ictalurus punctatus; assembly: GCF_001660625.3. Classification (NCBI taxonomy): domain Eukaryota; kingdom Metazoa; phylum Chordata; class Actinopteri; order Siluriformes; family Ictaluridae; genus Ictalurus; species Ictalurus punctatus. The sequence continues at coordinate 1,813,712 of NC_030428.2, forward strand.
CGGATGAGTCACAGTGTCAAAAGCAGCAGAGACGTCGAGTAGGATGAGAACAGATGATCTAGAGGTTGCTCTTGCTAGTTGTAAGGCTTCAATGACAGAAAGCAGAGCTGTGTCAGTGGAGTGATTGCTCTTAAGCCAGACTGCTTGGTGTCCAGGAGGTTGTTCTGTGTGAGAAAATTGGAGAGTTGATTAAAAACAACTCTTTGAAGGGTTTTGGAAAGAAAATGAAGCAGGGAAATATGTCTGTAGTTGTCGACCACAGCAGGGTTAAGAGACTTTTTTTTAAGCAAAGGGGTAACCTGGGCCTGTTTAAATGCGGTAGGGTATGGGCCAGTAGAGAGGGATGTGTTAAAGATGTGTGTGAGTGCAGGTAATAGTGTGGGAGAGATGTATTGAAGAAGGTGAGAAGGGATAGGGTCAAGAGGACAGGTTGTGGGATGAATAGAGAGGAGTTTAGAAACAACAGTCTCTGAGAGGGGAGAGAAGGAAGCCAGTTGGGAGTTACATGGAGGAGGAGCCGGTCTATGCATGTCTGGGGTTGAGAACTGTTTCCTGATTGATGTAACCTTGTTGGAAAAGAAAGTGGCAAAGTCTGCAGTGAGAGAGGTAGGGGAAGCGGGTTGGAGGGGGACAAAGAAGAGAAGAAAAGGTTTTGAAGAGAGTGTGGGTGTTGGGATAACTGCCAATCTTCTTTTGGCAGTATGTGGCTTTAGCAGTGGAGATGCTATTGGAAAAAGAGGAGAGAAGAGTTTGGTAATTGGTTAGGTCAGTCGGATCATTAGATTTACACTATTTCCTTTCAGATACTCTTAGTTTGGCCTGGTCGTTATGCACAGCTTCTGAGAGCCAAGGGCTACGGGGTGATATGCGAGCAGGTGTGGAGGTTAGGGGGCAGATTCTGTCAAGAGAAGATGTTAGAGTGTAACATAGCATGTCAGTTGCAGTGTTTAAGTTCATCAGAGAGAAGTAAGGTTGTGACAACAGAGGAGAAGTGTGAGGGGGAAAGGGAGCGAAGATTGCAATGAAAGGAGATAAAGGGTGGAAACAGTGAAGGGATGAGGGAAGAGAAATAGAAAACTGGGTAAAGAAATGGTCAGAGGTGTGGAGAGGAGTAATGAGAAGATTGTGTGTTGAGCAGTTACATGTGAGGATGAGGTCGAACTGTTTGCCGGCTTTGTGAGTTGCTCATGTGGCGAGCTGTATGTGGGTTGTCTAGATGAATGTTGATGTCACCAAGGACCACAAGAGGAGTTCCATGCTCTGGGATGGTGGACAGTAGCGTGTCAAATTCATCATTGAACTTCACCAGTTGACCTGGAGGACGGTAAACAACAAGAAAGTACATTTTGGCAGGGTCAGTGACTATAACAGCATGAAATTCAAAGGAAGTGTAGGAGCAAGCAGGAGAAAGACAAGTAAGTTTCCATGTTTTGGAGAGAAGCAAACCTGTACCACCCACTCGTCTGTTGGGACGCAAGGTATGGGAGAAGTTGAAGTTGGAGGCTAGGATAGCGGGTGTGGCAGTATTCTCATTATGGATCCAGAGTTTCTTAGTTCTTAAGTACTGTGGTGGGGTTTCACAGCTGAGCACGCCTCTTTAATTAGCAAAACAAAGTGTGGTCGCATGAATGAGCAACTCCCGACCGAAACTGAATATGAATACCGGAATTATCTTTAATCTAGCAATGTATAAACAGCTCATAGCAACAAGGAACAGCTACAGTTACAGAACAGTTACAGCTTCTGTCTGACAATCGATGCTAAAACTAGTTTCAACTAAAAAAATCCAGAAAGAAACACTTACCAGTTACTGTTCGACTGGGTGAATAATCGCTTTTGCTGTCGTAGAGGCTAGGTTGGATCCACTTTAATTTAATACAGTAATGGAGGCCTCTTTACCCAAACCCTGCTCAGCACAATTTGGCAGAAATCAGAGCTCTGACTGCTGCGTGTGAACTAGGGAGCGGTAAAAGCTGTGCAAGTTAAACTGACTCAGCATACGCATATGGAATATGTCATGTATTTGGGCCTATATGGGCACAGAGGAGATTTCAGCAGGAAGAGAAGTCCAAAATTACTCTTGAAGCAGCTATATCAGACTTGATGTATACTATGACTTTGCCAGCCGAACTAGCGATTTTGAAATATCCGGCTCACAAGACTGATGTTTATCCTCATCAATTTCTGTTACTAGTGGTAACATGACAGTAGATGAGGCAGCAAAGAAAGCTGCTTTAGGAACAGCACCAATTTTGGCCTTGATAAATCCGAGAGAGGAAGACGTCCGGAACCAGCAAAATAATGTGGAAATACAAAACGAGGCCAGTGAGGCACAAATGGTTAAATAGATAGCTAGAGGGGCCAAGACAGAATGGGGCACAAGAGTTGTGACGGAGTGCAGATGGCTTGTGTGTGGCCCCACAGAGTCTCTTACCGCTGCTTATAAAAGATACACATGTTGTAGACCAGGGGTGTCCAATCTTGTCCGCAAAGGGCCAGTGTGGGTGCAGGTTTTCATTCAAGAAAGCAGGAGTCACACCTGATTCCACCTGTTTAATCAATTGATCTTGGCTTTCAATAGACTCAGGTGTGGCTTCTGCTTGGTTGTAATGAAAACCTGCACCCATACCGGTTGGTGGTAGAAGACCGCTTCAGTTGTTGGGTAGATGTTGCAACGGCCGATCAGGAGACATGAACAGTGGCTAAGCTTCTGTTTAGGGAAGTTATTCCATGGTTTGGAGTCCCGGATTTTATCAGCTCAGATGCTGTAGCAAAGGCTTTGTGTATGAAGTATTAAACTTCCGGTTGACAGGGTATGCTGGCGCATTTTGCTGCCGCTCCTGTCACCGTTTATGCTTGTTTTCATTTGTTTATTTAAGTCATATTTTTTAAATAACAATGAGTTATTTGTTATATTGTTTTCAGTGCCCTTACAGTTGTGATGTGGTGGTGCCATTTTATATAGTTTGGACTGTCGTTTTTCCTTCTGTGTTCCACCTGGAATAACCTGCAGCGTCCAACAGGGAATCAATGCCTCGGTCCGGCTGCGTTTGTGGATTATACGACTTTGTGCGCACAGTACGCTCCGGAATATAAACGCCTTGGCCCGGCTGTGAGTGTGAACTCACTGAACGTGGCCTTGAGGTACACTATATGCCAGCTTCTGAATTTAAAACAGATTTTATTGTCTAGCCAAAGACTCTTACAAACTCTGTCTAGACGCCGGATTGCTACATCCTAAACCATATGTCCATTGGGGTTTGAGGCGCAGTTTTGCTGTCTCATCCTCTCCTAACATCTTTGTACCTACCTGTCGATGTAAGTCTAACAAACTGCTCCACACTGTTGTTGATCACAGTAATTTAATATCAGTTGCACACGTGGAGATTAAACCATTGTCATCTATCTTAATGCTGTCATATTAATGTCTTACATGTGGTTAACCATTAATTAAATTTATTTATTAAATGAACAATGTTTATTTTTTTGTGTGCTACAACCCTTTGGGATGGGAAGTTTTTGTGTGTGTGTGCTCTGCCATATTTTGTGTGCAGGTCCAACACCCTCCCAGAGTTTCCAGCCCGCCCTAGCCTGCCTTGCTCCTGCCTCCCAGGATGACGTCACTGATTGACGACCATATTTAAAGAGGAAAAGGAGCAAGAATGGTGTGGGATGTTGGAGGTGGTTATGTGTGATTTGTTGTTAGGGGGTTGGGTTGGGCTGTTTGCCCGCCCGCCCGCCCGCTCTTGTGGCTATCAAATTCTATATTCTGACTGCTGTTCTGGTTTTGACTTTTGCCTGTTTTTTGACTTTGAATTTGGTTGTCTCTGTATCTGTTTATGTGCATTCTATCCACCATTGTATATATGTTCACTTGGTTCACTGGCAGTAGGGGCGTGGTTGCCATTTCTTTTGGGAGCGGGTCCTTTTGTCTCTGTATTTTTTGCTTAGGTAGTTAGGGAAGTATCCTTGTATCTTCCTTTTAGGTAAGTTAGCTACCTAATAGAATTCTTTTCTCTATTATTTTGACCTTGACCCACCCTGAAGTTATGCCTGGTTTGGTTCCTTGTACAGTTATATGTATATAATTTTGTGTGTTACAATATACCACTACTTTTTAACACAAACCTGGTTGTTTTGTTATTCCTGGCTCCCTCATTTTTAAAGGTCAATTCCATTGAATCCTGAGCTGGTTACTCTGTGTGGCCTAACTTAGACTGGGCTGTAACAGATTTGGGGGCTTATCCAGGATTGATTCTTTATTTTTTGTGTGTGGTGAGTAAGGTTGTGTTGGTGTATTGTGCCTTTTGTAATTATGGCTTTTTAATTGATTACGTTTATGTTGTGTCCTTCGTTAGAGGACTTTGATAGGTGTAGGAAAGATGATCTGCTCCTTATTGGAGACTTTTTTCATATGGCACTTCCCTGTATGGCTAGCAAAAAGGTAGTTAAAGTGACATTGTTTGAGGCACTCATGACTCAACAGGTCCTACCTGAGCGCGAAGCTTCCGGGTGTCACCACGCAGCCTACTCAGCCTACCCAGCCTCTTCCGGTTACCAGCAGGGCAGAGGCCGTGACTGAGCCGGAGGATAAGGTTGTTGCAGTACTGTCCTGAGGCAGGTGCAGTGGACCCCGGTTGGCAACTAGCACTAAAAGAGCTCGATTTGTAAATTAAGTGGCAAGAGTACCAGACACAGCTATTGTGAGTTCGGGAGTGGGAGCTGGACACTGAAGGGAGAAGGCTCGACCTGGCAGCTCAGCAGCGGAAGCCGGTGCCGCTGCCATGGAACTCCCCGAGAGCAACCTCCCTGTATTCCGTTGACGCAGAGCACTCCAGCCTGCAGCTGACTCCAGTACCGTCCTCATCGGTGAGTCCACTAACTTTGATGTTAGCCAACACACTGGGCTAGTGCCTGTATTTAGAGAAGATGGAGCAGATGCTTATTTTGCTGTTTTCGAGAGAATAGCCACAACATTAAGTTGGCCAAAAAGTTTGTGGATGTTGTTATTGCAGTGCAAGCTATCTGGTAAAGCACAAGAAGCATGTTCCGCTCTCACCTTAGAACAGAGTGTGGAGTATGATACTGTTAAGGCTACGGTTCTCCGAGCATATGAGCATGTGCCAGAAGCTTCCCGGCAAAATTTTAGGAACCCTGTTATGTCTGTGCACCAAACCTATGTGGAATTCCCCTGTGAGAAAGCCATGCTATGTGATAAATGGTGTTCAGCTAGTGGTGTAAGGAATTTTGATCAGTTTAGGGAACTGATGTTGTTAGAGGAATTTAAGTCATGTTTGCCAGAATCATTGGTGGTGCATTTGAATGAGCAGAGAATTAATACACTGTCCAAACCTTCTATTTTCACAGATGAGTTTGTTTTCACTCATAAAACACAAAAATTGTGTTCAGTCCTTCTCTGTCTCGGAAAGATGCGTCAGCACGTTCATCGAAGCCTGTGGGTAAAACCTGTACCTTTTCTAAACCCTGGGTTTTATGACTGTTTTTATTGTCACGAGCCAGGTCATATCATCGCAAATTGCCCAGTATTAAAGAGAAAGCAAGCGAGGCAGCAAATGGAGGTTAAAAATAGTTAATGCAGCTGCGGCTTCACAGAACATTTCTGAAGGTCTTTGTCAAATTGAGCCAGAATTTGAACCTTTTGTATATTCGGGATATGTGTCCTTGGGTCCTAACAAGTTAAAGAAGCCTGTATGTGTGCTGAGAGACACTGGGGCTGCTCAGTCGTTTGTGCTCTAAAAGGTGTTACCCTTCTCTAAGGCTTCTTTCACGCAGGCAGTGATGTGTTAATTCAAGGCATTGAACTGGCTGTAATTCGTGTGCCTCTCCACACGGTATATTTGGAAACCGAGGGTTTCTCAGATCTGGTGAAGGTGGCTGTTCGTCCAGCTTTGCCCATCAGTGGGGTTTCGGTCATTCTAGGGAATGATAGCTGGTAATAAAGTCTTTTCCTTACCTGAAGTAGTTTCAGAACCTGTGAATGCTAACTTTCAGCCTGGTGACTAGCACTCCTCTGTGTTTCCTGTTTGTGTGTTAACTCGGGCCCAACAAAAGAATTTGCCTGATGTAGTTGATTTATTGGTATTCATTCTATCTACAGAGAGGAGCGACTTAAGGAACTTGATAGTGCCTGTGAAGTGCCACATGAAGTAGAGGTCCGTCCTGTCCCTGAGATGGATCTACCTGTCTCTCGTGACCAGTTAGGGGCTAGTCAGAAATTACCCACATCATTAGCACAGTGTTTTGAATCTGTAAATGGTCAACGTGAATCTGAACCTTGTCAGTCATTATATTTTATTGAAGATGGGGTGTCAATGAGGAAATGGTCTCCTCCTAGTTCCAGTGATGATTGGTTGGAAACATTTAAGGTAGTAGTTCCTAACCCAATGAGAAGCTATGTTCTGACCTTAGCTCATGATCATCCTTGTTCTGGAAGCACTGGGGTCTGTAAGACTTACCAGCGTGCCTTACGTTATTTTTATCGGCCCAGTATGAAAAGTAACGTCGCAAGATACTGCAGGACTTGCAATCCTTGCCAGTTAGTGGGTAAACCTAATCAGGTTGTTCCTCTTCCTCCTGTTCATTATTTTCACAAGTAATGCATGAATTGCTAATTTCCCACCAAGTTTCCAGTGCCTATCATGCTGAGTCGCAAGGTGCCTTGTAGCGCTTTCACCAAACTTTTAAAACTATGCTGCGCACATTCTGTGTAGAAATGGGGAAGGATTGGGATGACGGGGTGACCCTTTTATTATTTGCTGTACATGATGCTGTGCAAGAGTCTCTTGGCTTTAGACCATCGGATCTGGTGTTTGGTCAAACTGTGAGAGGCCCCTTGAAGGCCCTACAAGAACTGTGGTTGGCAAAGTCTTCTCCCCCTTCGGGAAAGACTATTTTGAAAGAGGTTCAAGTTCTTCGTGGGAGGTTGGGGTTAGCGAGAGAAATGGCAGCTCTAGCATTGCGTTCTGCCCAAGAGTCTATGAAGGAGAGGTATGACCATAAGGCGGTCTCTCGATCCTTTTGTGTTGGTGACCTAGTATTAGCATTATTGCCTGTACCAGGATCCTCTCTCTCGACCCGGTTTGCTGGACCATATTCAATTCAATTCAATTCAATTTTATTTGTATAGCGCTTTTTACAATAGACATTGTCTCAAAGCAGCTTTACAGAAATATCAACATGGTATACAGATATTAAAGGTGCAAATTTATCCCAACTGAGCAAGCCACTGAGTGGCGACGGTGGTGAGGAAAAACTCCCTAAGATGTTTTAAGAGGAAGAAACCTTGAGAGGAACCCGACTCAGAAGGGAACCCATCCTCATCTGGGTAACAACAGTTAGTGTGAAAAAGTTCATTATGGATTTATATGAAGTCTGTATGGCATTAGGAGCAGCCGTAGTCCCAGCAGTCTGGAATTAAAGAAGATTTGAGCTCCATCCAGAGGCAGAAAGGATCTGGATCTCTAGTATCTCCATAAATTCGTGTGGGGCTCGGCGAAAGGAGAGAGGGAGAAAAAAGATAATTATGACTGCGAAGTAGTAGAACAGAATCTAGTCAGGGTAGGCTTGAGTACACAAATACGTTTTAAGCTTAGACTTAAACACTGAGACTGTGTCTGAGACCCGAACACTAATAGGAAGACTGTTCCATAACTGTGGGGCTCTATAAGAGAAAGCTCTTCCCCCTGCTGTAGCCTTCACTATTCCAGGTACCGTCAAATAGCCTGCATCTTTTGACCTAAGTAGGCGTGGCGGATCATATAAAACCAAAAGGTCGCTTAGATATTGTGGCGCGAGACCATTTAGTGCTTTATAGGTTAATAAAAGTATTTTATAATTAATGCGAGATTTTATTGGGAGCCAATGCAGTATTGATAATATCGGTGTGATATGGTCGTATCTTCTAGTTCTTGTTAGGACCCTAGCAGCTGCATTCTGGACTAACTGGAGCTTATTTATATTCCTACTGGAACATCCAGACAGTATGGCATTACAGTAATCTAATCTAGAGGTGACGAATGCATGAACTAGTATTTCCGCATCATGTAGTGACAATATGTTTCTTATTTTAGAAATATTTCTGAGATGAAAGAAGGCTATCCTAGTAATATTATCTACATGAGCATCAAATGATAGGCTGGAGTCAATAATCACTCCAAGGTCTTTAACTGCTGTACATGATGAAACAGAAAGACCATCCAGAGTAACCATGTGATCAGAAAGAATACTTCTAGCTACACGTGGGCCTAATAAAAGTATTTCTGTTTTATCAGAATTAAGTAGAAGGAAGTTAATTAACATCCAATGTCTAATGTCCTTTACACAATCCTCAACTTTACTAAGCTTCTGTCTGTCCTCTGGCTTCGCTGAAACATACAACTGTGTATCATCAGCATAACAGTGGAAGCTAATTCCATGTTTACGAATAATTTGACCTAGGGGTTGCATATATAAAGTAAAGAGCAGTGGGCCTAAAACAGAACCCTGTGGAACTCCAAAAGTAACCTCAGTACGCATGGAGAAATCACCATTTACATCTACGAACTGATAACGATCGCTCAGATAAGACCTGAGCCAGGAGAGGACTGTTCCCTTAATACCAACAACATTTTCTAATCTATCAAGTAGAATAGTGTGATCTATAGTATCAAAAGCTGCACTAAGGTCGAGTAACACAAGCAGCGAGACACAACCCTGATCGTAAGTCAGTAGAAGGTCATTTACTACTTTAACTAACGCTGTCTCTGTGCTATGATGAGGATATATGTGCCATATGAGGTTAAACAAAAATTGAGTCTTACTAACTATGTTCTCAGTACGCCTTGTCATAGACATAAAACCTGCATGTGTCATATCAATCTGTTGAAAAAGTATCATGCTCGTCCTTCACTGTCTGAGTCCAAGCCTGTTCCTGCTGTGATCAGCAGTTGTTACACTTCCTGTAGAAGGGCAAAGTTCTCCTTCTGAATATTCCCCAGAGGTTGATGATCTATATCTTGGAAGAAACTGCGTGTCTTGTCTCCACTTAGCCAATTCTGAAGCCGTAAAGCGGATGCCAGAGAAGTTGGAAGGGTTGTCTCCATCATCTCAGCAAGACATTAAAACATTAATAAGTAGGTTTCCTAATCTAATCTAAGTAGGTTTCCTAATCTATTTAGGTTTCCTAAACGGGCAATTATGAAACAGGAAACTGAGTATTTATTGAAAAATGGGTTAGCTGTTCCGAGTGCGAGTCCATGGTGCTCCCTGTGTCTTTTGGTGCCAAAATATGATGGTTCTTTTTGTTTTTCCACAGATTACAGAAAGGTTAATGATGTGACAACCTGATTCATTTCCTCTTCCCAGAATGCAGGATTGTGTTGATTCTGTTGGTGCGGCTAAGTTCACTTTCAAACTGGACCTTCTTAAGGGTTATTGGCAAGTTCCCCCTTACCCCATGAGCAACTGAGATCTCTGCTTTCGCTACACCAAACAACTTCCTCCAGTATACAGACATGGCTTTTGGTCTTCGTAACGCTCCAGTGACTTTCCAACGGCTTATGAATCGGGTATTAGGGGATGTTCCGAACTGCGCTGCATATCTTGATGATGTGATAGTCTACTCAAATACCTGGAAGCAACAGCTTGAGCTACTAGAGGTGGTTTTTACTCGTCTCTCAGATGCCTCTGTCGTGTTAAACTTGCATAAATGTGAATTTGGAAAAGGAGTTGTCTCCTATTTGGGTAAACAGGTAGGACAAGGCGTGGTTACACCGTTAACTGCCAAAATTGAGGCGATCTGCATGTTCTTTGGCTCCTTCATTTTTAAAGGTCAATTCCATTAAATCCCGAGCTGGTTACTCTGTGCGGCCTAACCTAGACTGGGCCGTAACAGTGTATTTTATTTTTATGTTTTCATTTAATATATTTGTGTTGTAATTGTTCTTAAGTTCTTGTCATTTGTTTGCTTAATTAATGTTTTTAATTATTAATGATTTCAGTGATATTTTTCAATTATTCAATATTAAATATACACAACTTTTTACAGTATTTGAGGTTTAAAGAGAATAAAAGCAACAAGAATAAAATGCTTGAAAGATTTATTATGACTAATGATGATGATTAAGCCAGCACAGATGAGTACAATCACTTACAAGATGTTATGAATTAAAAAAAGCTGAATTTTGATATAATTTGCTTTTATGATTAAAGCAAAGCAATAGTTAATGATTAAACATAAAACAAAGATTTAAAAAAATTGATAGCAGTGTAAGTTTCAAGCAAACAAATCAGAATTCCATGGTAATGGCAGCTGAATCGTAGAAATCTACAGCTCGGCGTCTTCTGGAAGGATTTTCAGTGCACATCTGAGAGAGGAAATGAGAAAATAAATGCATGAATTGCAAATGCAAATGGAATTCCTAATATTCTAAAACATCTTTCTTAACTTGTCTTATGGAAAACATACCTGTGCACAGTTGCCTGTCTGCAGCAGACAGAGATGGACCTGGCAGTGCAGGTAGATCTTGTTGGAGAAGCCGGTGAATGTGAACATCCTGAATGAGAAGTAGCTGGTCGTGGAGACACCATTCTGCAACACCGCCACCGTGCCGTCATTGGGGTTCGGACACCTGCAAAAAGAATTAAAGAAATTACCTTTACGTAAGTTATCTGATGTGTATAATGACATTTTTAGTCTCTTTTTTTTTCACCTACTCGTTACTGATCAGGTCCCAGCGGATGTAATAGTCGATCTGGTTGACGGGCGTGGCCCAGCAGCTGTCCAGCACAAGCCCGATTTGAGTGCTGTCGAACTGATCCACTTGCACAGCTATATACATCTGATGGTTCACTTCTAGGGTCACATTGCCAAAGAGTGGAACCTGGAATGTATCACTGGTATACGGGATCATGCTGATCTGGTACGAGCCCTCAGTAGACAGATGCTTGCTGATTACACTGTGAGCAGAAATAAATGCATTTAACTTCTAAAATAATAATGATAATGATGATGATAATAATGATAGTAATGATGATGATGATAAGAAGATTAGCTAGATTTTTATGGTACCTTTCATGTACTATTTAAGTGTTGATGTGATTGAACAGGGTTTGCAGTAATCAGGCCTGGTTGTGTCTAGTCCAGCTGAACCCCATTATGAATGCAGTTTCATGGATTTGGGGAATTAGTAACTAGGGGGCAAATACATTTTCACACAGGCCCAGCTGGTATTGGATAACGTTTTTTGCTTCAATAAATAACTCTCATTTAAAACTGCATTTTGTGTTTATTCAGGTTGCCTTTGTTTTAAGATTAGCTATATTTTTATGGCACCTATCATGTATTAATTTCATTATTAATTATTAGCAATTATAAAATGTCAAATGGTACAACAGAGTTAAAATTAGAGAAAAGCTCAAGTAAAACAATGTTTTAAGCTGCTTTTGAAAACTGCTGAAGATTAGCATAGCAAAGTATGTCTGCTTAAATTGTGACACTGCTGCTAGACTTACCCTCCTATGCCTTCGATAGCCGTGGGCATGGAGATGCTCTGGATGAGTGGATACACACAGGAAAAGGTGATGTTGAGCCCACCAGTGCGACTAATCACACCCGTCAAGTCAGTTGTCCCAACGCTGTTCTTGAAAACGATGTGCGTGCTGTTATTCTAAAGAAACAGGCAAAATTAACAGAATTATAGAACTCAGCCTTGAGAGTCTGGATTGCATAATTACATCATAAAGCCTTAATTTATTTTTAAATCTGACGTTTGATGTCTGCAATGTAACAGACTATAATAATTCTGCTAAAAATGCAAATAATACAATAAGAGTCCACAAATTAACACAATAAGAGCTCTATTTCCATGAAAACATAATTTTCAATCTTATGTTGCTATTTTGGTCATGTGCACAAATCATGTACAGCTCACGTGACAATGTGAGTACTGTGTTACTACCACGTGATCAATTGATGCAGAAAACATACATATTTAAGTTTATGTGACTTTTCTGTAAAGTTAATTTGTGCATTCTTTTGTGCATAAGGGAAACGTAAACTCAGTTTACTCGTAAACTCAGAAATCAGTTGAAAAACATCCACTTATTTACTTATTTACAGTCAGGGCTAATATCAAAGAATATCAAAGGTGTTGTCAGTTAGTCTTGCACTTTATTACAAATGCTTTACGTTTATGCTCTTACAAGATAATCTCAAAATTTGTTGAAATAATTAAATTGTAAATAAGACATTGTGTTATTCCTCTTATACCAACAGTGATTTGACCAAGTGCAGTGTTTAATTTATTAATGAATGGCACACTTTGTAATTGTTTAATGTTACATTTAATTTTATGGAAATCAACGCAACAAATCAGTTCCTGTTGTCACTTATGGTATAGCATCTATTCTATAGCACTAAATATACAGCTGTGTAAAGTTGAAAGTAAATATAAAAGACCGCTGGTTTTGTACCTCCAGAGTTGTGCCACACATGTTGACATTACTGTCAAAGCTGAACACCAGCCTGTTATTTTGGAGCTCCCCTTTGCAGTTTGGGTCGTTAAGGTGGAGAACATCAGCAGAATATCCAGCTTCAAAGAGCTCACAGCGAGACAGAGAAAGTAATGCAGCACTTCCTGAACATGTCTCAATGGCGTCTGAGGGGGAAATGGAGCCAACAGTCAGAACATTTCTAATGAGTTCTAATTAGAAATGCATGAAAGGAAAAGGATCATGTAAAAAAAAAAATAATAATAATAACTGTAACACTGGTTAAACTCTCTGGTTCGTAAACTCAAGAATAACTGTAGTAATTGAAAGATAGGTAATAGATGAAGGTTATGTTATTTCATTAAATATTCTATACTCTAAAGCTTGTGCCACCATCTAGCCACTAAAAGCCTTAGTATATTTCACACAGAGACGCAAACTCTGCAGACAAACACGTTATGCGACGGACAAGGTGTGTCCAAACCAATTCATACCAAAGATGGATGACTTATCATAATAGCTTGTGAAGGTGCAGTTATCTTCACACAACCCTTTCCAATGACATTAAGTATGCTGGGGTCTTATTTTTGACAGTCATTTTTACCTGGTTTTATGTTGAACTGTACTTTGTATATTGCCAAAAACTGCATAGTACATTTAGGCTTCTACATAGGATGCTCCATTAGCATGCTCCACTGATGTTGGGGACAAACAATAGTAAAATAAGAAATTTACCATAAATATTCGGGCTGTGCGTTGTAAAGTATCCACATCCACAGCCATAGACTCCATTTATCTGCCTACAGACTTCATCTGAAGCGCAGTTCAGGGTCTGACAGGGTGCTATAAAGAGAGACAAGAAGAAAGATAATTAAACCAGTTTTATTACATTATAAACTAACCAACCAAGCACTCTTACTCAATTCTATAGTTTAACTGTAATAAGTACAAAAAAAAATAACAAGGTGGATTATTTTCCTGTAACAGATTGTTTTGGGTGGGACTTTTGGGCTGTAATTGGTGGATTGTCGTGTCCGTCAGCTGTGAAGATATAATTCCATGCTCTCTCGTCCAGTTCCCATGGCAACAGTAAGATCAAGTGATGTGCTACAAGTGACTTGATAACTGAGTATACTAGATGACTTGGCTGACTGTCTGCCACAGTTCTAATTAATTTTTTTATTTTTAATTTCTCTCTCTTCTCCTTCTTTTGGGTGTTCAAATACATCAGATGAATACATTTTCAGCTAATATGGTATACTTATTGCTGTCTGTGTATTTGTGATGTTCATGATCATGTTGTCATAATTATAAGAAAAACATAGTCAGGACAATATAAACACAGCTGATTGCTGATTTGTTACAAAAAGCAGTACAAAAAAATGAAACAAAGACAGTCAATTTTCAGTTCAGATGCATCTGAAACAAAGCTGATTTAGTTCTTTCAAAAGAGCCCTGAATATTCACACACACACACACACACAGTTCTGAATTGTCATGTGTTATTAGTTATGGCACTGTCAGTATAAGATTACCTGGTGTTGTTGTCTCTTCTGTCATTTTGAGGAAGAGACGGAGAAGAACAGAGAGGGAGAAAGAACGATACAAATGAATGATTCACATCCACATTGTGATAAAATATACCGATGTGTATTTAAAAACATATTAGATCCTATACGTCAAAGGAATGGGATAATGGGTGGAGTTAATGTTCACACGTTTATACATACACACTGTCAGTGAAACTTTACCTGTCGTTGTCTCTTCTGTCATTTTGAGGAAGAGACAGAGAAGAACAGAGAGGGAGAAAGAACCATACAAATGAGTGATTCACCACGAGATTATTATAAAATATACTGATATGTATTTATAAACATATTAGATCCTATACGTCAAAGGAATAGGATAACGGGTGGAGTTAATGTTCACATGTTCATATATACCCACACTGTCACTGAAACTTTACCTGTTGTTGACTCTTCTGTCATTTTGAGGAAGAGACAGAGAAGAACAGATAGGGAGAAAGAACCATACAAATGAATGATTCACATCCACATTATTATAAAATATACTGATATGTATGTAAAAACGTATTAGATCCAATACGTCAAAGGAATGTCATAATGGGTGGAGTTAATGTTCACACGTTTATACATACACACTGTCAGTGAAACTTTACCTGTTGTTGTCTCTTCTGTCATGTTGAGGAAGAGACAGAGAAGAACAGAGAGGGAGAAAGAACCATACAAATGAATGATTCACCTTGAGATTATTATAAAATATACTGATGTGTATTTAAAAACATTTTAGATCCTATACGTCGAAGGAATGGGGTAATGGGTGGAGTTAATGTTCACAGGATTACATATACACACATTGTGATAAAATATACCGATGTGTATTTAAAAATGTATTAGATCCTATACGTCGAAGTAATGGGATAATGGGTGGAGTTAATGTTCACATGTTCATGTATATCCACACTGTCAGTGAAACTTTACCTGCTGTTGTCTCTACTGTCATTTTGAGGAACAGAAAGAGAAGAACAGAGAGGGAGAAAGAACGACACAAATGAATGATTCACATCCACATTATTATAAAATATACTGATGTGTATTTAAAAATGTATCAGAATGGGATAATGGGATAATGGGACGAATGGGATAATGGGTGGATGCAATGCTCACATATTTATATATACTGTCATATCATGGTAAACTCATGACTCCATTTTTCAGAATGCATTGCACACTACAATCATGGCCAACGACTACAACTCACAAAACTACACACAGACACGGCACCTTTTCCTGAGGACTAATCAGAGACACCTGTTCCCAATTATACTCACAATCACACCACACATAAAAGAGACACTCATACACAATGTCTTTGTGAAGTAATACGCTCAGTTACATTTTGTCTCTGCCGTTACCAAGCATTGAGACCATGTTTGTTTATTCTGGTTTTGACTTTGTTCTTGTTTTTGATCGCATCTTTTTGCCTTGCCTTGTTTAGACTATTTGCCTGAATGCCTGAGCTCTGCCTGTCTTTGTTTATTGATTTCTGCCTGATCCCTTGGACTTGTTATTTTATTAAACTGCCATACCTGCACTTGCTTCCGTCCTAACCCGCATTATGTGACATATACACATAGTGTCAGTGAAACTTTACCTGTTGTTGTCTCTTCTGTCATTTTGTGGTAGAGACAGAGAAGAACAGAGAGGGAGAAAGAACCATACAAATGAATGATTCACATCCACATTATGATAAAATATACTGATGTGTATTTAAATGGAACCCAGTCTATGAAGACTTGTATGGTTTATTAGATTAAGGCTGACATCTGCTATATAAATCCTCTTTACAAAAACACTCTAGATGTCAGGGTTTTTATTAAATAACAGAAATCCTTGCACTTGTAGGCCACCATTGCTGTTTACATTGCAATGTATTCTGAGTAGTGACGTCAAATGGTTGCAATAGTTGTGATCCTCCTGCAACCCTACAGCGATATAAACATGTCTTCAGCCTTTTCAATTTGAACCTGAGCGTAACATAAGCGGGGAGGCTAAAATAGAAGACATTACTCAAAACGTACATTAAATTGAAGATGATTAGAGAAGTGAGGAGGCAAGAGTGAGGCAAAATCCATGGTGTTTGTGCAGCAACTGCACGTCTATGCTAACCGAGAGCGTTTGTTGTTCAAGGTGAGCATATGGATTAAACTATCGTTTTATGATGAAACGTATTCTAATATCAATCATTTTTAGAGATTATCAGCCATCTCACCGTCGTTTACTTTATCCTGTTAAAATTCTTATGGCCCGCCAGCGTGCTGTCGCCATGTTATGAGCAAATCTATGCTAGCTACACAGCTTCTCTATGTACAAAGCTATTCATATCTTTGGAAAGCTAAGATTCTTCTGATTCGATTGACATAAACCGTTTTGAGATACAATCACAACAGCAGCTACAATCAACGTCTCTGTCAGACCACCAACATACAAACAAACATTTACAACATGGAGGCAACTCACCTAAGCCTCATAGTAATCCACTGATCCATAACATCCTGACAAAAACAGTCCTGTTACACTGGCAAAGGTCCAACCAATCCAATTATGTCAAAATATTTAGTCCAGCTTTGAAAAGAGACCAAAACCATGCATGTACTCCAAATGATTCAAGAACAGCTTTAATTTGACTTTGGGAATGCCTTGGCTAAATGTTTTAGGCTCATTTTACAGGAGCTTTACTTTATGAGAAAATGCACACTAACAAGATGCTTACGGATTTGATTATCCATCCATCCATCTTCTATACCGCTTATCCTTTTCAGGGTCACGGTGAAACCTGGAGCCTATCCCAGGGAGCACTGGGCACAAGGCGGGGTACACCCTGGACAGGTTGCCAATCCATTGCAGGGCACAATCACATACATACTCACGCACCCATTCATACACCACGGAGACTTTTGGACAATCAGCCTACCATGCATGTTTTGGGACTGGGGCAGGAAACAGGAATACCCGGAGGAACCCCCGCAGCACGGGGAGAACATGCAAACTCCGCACACACAGGGCCATGGTGGGAATCGAACCCCCAACCCTGGAGGTGTGAGGCGAACGTGCTAACCACCGTGTGCCACCATGTGCCCGGGTTTGATTATATTTACAGATATTCCCTTTATCACAGCACACAAGACCTAGAAAATTACAGCCAAAAGCAGCACAGTGTGGCATTATTTTCATGTTGCTGGGGCTAGTAGCTAATTCTTTTGAGTGCTCAAACATTTTACGTCATGGACTCAGAGCGCACTGCGCATGTCATGTAATGGTGGCCTCGGCAGGTTAAAATATGTATTAAATATAAAGGATTTTTAAAGTAATTAACATATTGCATGTGCTTCTAACAACTTATTTTAGTAGGAGAGGGCAATTACTGCGTGTTAAGGCCAACAAGTCTTCAGTGTCAGGGTTCCTTTTAAAAATGTATCAGATCTCATAAGTTGAAGGAATGGGATAATGGGTGGAGTTAATGTTCACATGTTCATATATACCCACACTGTCAGTGAAACTTTACCTGCTGTTGTCTCTACTGTCATTTTGAGGAAGAGAAAAAGAAGAACAGAGAGGTAGAAAGAAGGACACAAATGAATGATTCACCTCCACATTATTATAAAATATACTGATGTGTATTTAAAAACGTATTCGATCCAATACGTCGAAGGAATGGGATAATGGGTGGAGGTAATGTTCACACGTTTATACATACACACTGTCAGTGAAACTTTACCTGTTGTTGTCTCTTCTGTCATTTTGAGGAAGAGAAAGAGAAGAACAGAGAGGGAGAAAGAACCATACAAATGAATGATTCACATCCACATTATTATAAAATATACTGATGTGTATTTAAAAACGTATTAGATCCAATACGTCGAAGGAATGGGATAATGGGTGGATGTAATTTTCACAGGATTATATATACACACATTGTGATAAAATATACCGATGTGTATTTAAAAACGTATTAGATCCTATACGTCGAAGGAATAGGATAATGGGTGGAGTTAATGTTCACATGTTCATATATACCCACACTGTCAGTGAAACTTTACCTGTTGTTGTCTCTTCTGTCATTTTGAGAAACAGACAGAGAAGAACAGAGAGGGAGAAAGAACAATACAAATGAGTGATTCACATCCACATTATTATAAAATATACTGATGTGTATTTAAAAACGTATTAGATCCAATACATCGAAGGAATGGGATAATGGGTGGAGGTCATGTTCACATGTTTATTTATACACACACTGTCGGTGAAACTTTACCTGTTGTGGGTGGCACTGTTGTTGTAGCTGTATTAGAAAGAGAAAAATTAAACGAGTGAGATAATTAATGATAATTATTGATATTAATTTAAAAAACATTAATATTCATTAATAATGTATGTCACAGTTTAATAAAGGTGTTGGCTCATTAGGTATGTATTGTCATGTGTTATTAGTTATGACACTTTCAGATTAAGTTTACCCATTGTTGTTGTTGTTATTGTTGTCTCTTCTGTCATTTTGAGGAAGAGACAGAGAAGAACAGAGAGGGAGAAAGAACGATACAAATGAATGATTCACATCCACATTATTATAAAATATACTGATGTGTATTTAAAAATGTATTAGATCCAATACGTCGAAGGAATGGGATAATGGGTGGATGTAATGTTCACAGGATTATATATACACACACTGTCAGTGAAACTTTACCTGTTGTTGTCTCTTCTGTCATTTTGTGGTAGAGACAGAGAAGAACAGAGAGGGAGAAAGAACGATACAAATGAATGATTCACATCCACATTGTGATAAAATATACTGATGTGTATTTAAAAACGTATCAGATCCTATATGTCGAACGAATGGGATAATGGGTGGATGCAGTGCTCACATATTTATATATACTGTCATATCATGGTAAACTCATGACTCCATTTTTCAGAATGCATTGCACACTACAATCATGGCCAACGACTACAACTCACAAAACTACACACAGACACGTCACCTTTTCCTGAGGACTAATCAGAGACACCTGTTCCCAATTATACTCACAATCACACCACACATAAAAGAGACTCTCATACACAATGTCTTTGTGAAGCAATACGCTCAGTTACATTTTGTCTCTGCCGTTACCAAGCATTGAGACCATGTTTGTTTATTCTGGTTTTGACTTTGTTCTTGTTTTTGATCGCATCTTTTTGCCTTGCCTTGTTTGAACTGTTTGCCTGAATGCCTGAGCTCTGCCTGTCTTTGTTTATTGATTTCTGCCTGATCCCTTGGACTTGTTATTTTATTAAACTGCCATACCTGAATTTGCTTCCGTCCTAACCCGCATTATGTGACATATACACATAGTGTCAGTGAAACTTTACCTGTTGTTGTCTCTTCTGTCATTTTGTGGTAGAGACAGAGAAAAACAGAGAGGGAGAAAGAACGATACAAATGAATGATTCGCATCCACATTATGATAAAATATACTGATGTGTATTTAAATGGAACCCAGTCTATGAAGACTTGTATGGTTTATTAGATTAAGGCTGACATCTGCTATATAAATCCTCTTTACAAAAAGACTCTAGATGTCAGGGTTTTTATTAAATAACAGAAATCCTTGCACTCGTAGGCCACCATTGCTGTTTACATTGCAATGTATTCTGAGTAGTGACGTCAAATGGTTGCAATAGTTGTGATCCTCCTGCAACCCTACAGCGATATAAACATGTCTTCAGCCTTTTCAATTTGAACCTGAGCGTAACATAAGCGGGGAGGCTAAAATAGAAGACATTACTCAAAACGTACATTAAATTGAAGATGATTAGAGAAGTGAGGAGGCAAGAGTGAGGCAAAATCTATGGTGTTTGTGCAGCAACTGCACGTCTATGCTAACCGAGAGCGTTTGTTGTTCAAGGTAAGCATAGGGATTAAACTATCGTTTCATGATGAAATGGATTCTAATATCAATCATTTTTAGAGATTATCAGCCATCTCGCCGTCGTATACTTTATCCTGTTAAAATTCTTATGGCCCGCCAGCATGCTGTCGCCATGTTATGAGCAAATCTATGCTAGCTACACAGCTTCTCTATGTACAAAGCTATTCATATCTTTGGAAAGCTAAGATTCTTCTGATTCGATTGATATAAACCGTTTTGAGATACAATCACAACAGCAGATACAATCAACGTCTCTGTCAGACGACCAACATACAAACAAACATTTACAACATGTAGGCAACTCACCTAAGCCTCATAGTAATCCACTGATCCATAACATCCTGACAAAAACAGTCCTGCTACACTGGCAAAGGTCCAAACAATCCAATTATGTCAAAATATTTAGTCCAGCTTTGAAAAGAGACCAAAACCATGCATGTACTCCAAATGGTTCAAGAACAGCTTTAATTTGACTTTGGGACTGCCTTAGCTAAATGTTTTAGGCTCATTTTACAGGAGCTTTACTTTATGAGAAAATGCACACTAACAAGATGCTTACAGATTTGATTATCCATCCATCCATCTTCTATACCGCTTATCCTTTTCAGGGTCACGGTGAAACCTGGAGCCTTTCCCAGGGAGCATTGGGCACAAGGTGGGGTACACCCTGGACAGGTTGCCAATCCATTGCAGGGCACAATCACATACATACTCACGCACCCATTCATACACCACGGAGACTTTTGGACAATCAGCCTACCATGCATGTTTTGGGACTGGGGCAGGAAACAGGAATACCCAGAGGAACCCCCGCAGCACAGGGAGAACATGCAAACTCCGCACACACAGGGCCATGGTGGGAATCGAACCCCCAACCCTGGAGGTGTGAGGCGAACGTGCTAACCACCGTGTGCCACCGTGTGCCCGGGTTTGATTATATTTACAGATATTCCCTTTATCACAGCACACAAGACCTAGAAAATTACAGCCAAAAGCAGCACAGTGTGGCATTATTTTCATGTTGCTGGGGCTAGTAGCTAATTCTTTTGAGTGCTCAAACATTTTACGTCATGGACTCAGAGCGCACTGTGCATGTCATGTAATGGTGGCCTCGGCAGGTTAAAATATGTATTAAATATAAAGGATTTTTAAAGTAATTAACATATTGCATGTGCTTCTAACAACTTATTTTAGTAGGAGAGGGCAATTACTGCGTGTTAAGGCCAACAAGTCTTCAGTGTCAGGGTTCCTTTTAAAAATGTATCAGATCTCATAAGTTGAAGGAATGGGATAATGGGTGGAGTTAATGTTCACACGTTTATACATACACACTGTCAGTGAAACTTTACCTGTTGTTGTCTCTTCTGTCATTTTGAGGAAGAGAAAGAGAAGAACAGAGAGGTAGAAAGAACCATACAAATGAATGATTCACATCCACATTATTATAAAATATACTGATGTGTATTTAAAAACGTATTAGATCCAATACGCCGAAGGAATGGGATAATGCTTGGATGTAATGTTCACTGGATTATATATACACACATTGTGATAAAATATACCGATGTGTATTTAAAAACGTATTAGATCCTATACGTCGAAGGAATAGGATAATGGGTGGAGTTAATGTTCACATGTTCATATATACCCACACTGTCAGTGAAACTTTACCTGTTGTTGTCTCTTCTGTCATTTTGAGGAACAGACAGAGAAGAACAGAGAGGGAGAAAGAACAATACAAATGAGTGATTCACATCCACATTATTATAAAATATACTGATGTGTATTTAAAAACGTATTAGATCCAATACGTTGAAGGAATGGGATAATGGGTGGAGGTCATGTTCACATGTTTATTTATACACACACTGTCGGTGAAACTTTACCTGTTGTGGGTGGCAATGTTGTTGTAGCTGTATTAGAAAGAGAAAAATGAAAGGAGTGAGATAATTAATGATAATTATTGATATTAATTTAAAAAACATTAATATTCATTAATAATGTATGTCACAGTTTAATAAAGGTGTTGGCTCATTAGGTATGTATTGTCATGTGTTATTAGTTATGACACTTTCAGATTAAGTTTACCCATTGTTGTTGTTGTTATTGTTGTCTCTTCTGTCATTTTGAGGAAGAGACAGAGAAGAACAGAGAGGGAGAAAGAACGATACAAATGAATGATTCACATCCACATTATTATAAAATATACTGATGTGTATTTAAAAATGTATTAGATCCAATACGTCGAAGGAATGGGATAATGGGTGGATGTAATGTTCACAGGATTATATATACACACACTGTCAGTGAAACTTTACCTGTTGTTGTCTCTTCTGTCATTTTGTGGTAGAGACAGAGAAGAACAGAGAGGGAGAAAGAACGATACAAATGAATGATTCACATCCACATTGTGATAAAATATACTGATGTGTATTTAAAAACGTATCAGATCCTATATGTCGAACCAATTGGATAATGGGTGGATGCAATGCTCACATATTTATATATACTGTCATATCATGGTAAACTCATGACTCCATTTTTCAGAATGCATTGCACACTACAATCATGGCCAACGACTACAACTCACAAAACTACACACAGACACGTCACCTTTTCCTGAGGACTAATCAGAGACACCTGTTCCCAATTATACTCACAATCACACCACACATAAAAGAGAGTCTCATACACAATGTCTTTGTGAAGCAATACGCTCAGTTACATTTTGTCTCTGCCGTTACCAAGCATTGAGACCATGTTTGTTTATTCTGGTTTTGACTTTGTTCTTGTTTTTGATCGCATCTTTTTGCCTTGCCTTGTTTGGACTGTTTGCCTGAATGCCTGAGCTTTGCCTGTCTTTGTTTATTGATTTCTGCCTGATCCCTTGGACTTGTTATTTTATTAAACTGCCATACCTGCACTTGCTTCCGTCCTAACCCGCATTATGTGACATATACACATAGTGTCAGTGAAACTTTACCTGTTGTTGTCTCTTCTGTCATTTTGTGGTAGAGACAGAGAAAAACAGAGAGGGAGAAAGAACGATACAAATGAATGATGCACATCCACATTATGATAAAATATACTGATGTGTATTTAAATGGAACCCAGTCTATGAAGACTTGTATGGTTTATTAGATTAAGGCTGACATCTGCTATATAAATCCTCTTTACAAAAAGACTCTAGATGTCAGGGTTTTTATTAAATAACAGAAATCCTTGCACTCTCATAGGCCACCATTGCTGTTTACATTGCAATGTATTCTGAGTAGTGACGTCAAATGGTTGCAATAGTTGTGATCCTCCTGCAACCCTACAGCGATATAAACATGTCTTCAGCCTTTTCAATTTGAACCTGAGCGTAACATAAGCGGGGAGGCTAAAATAGAAGACATTACTCAAAACGTACGTTAAATTGAAGATGATTAGAGAAGTGAGGAGGCAAGAGTGAGGCAAAATCCATGGTGTTTGTGCAGCAACTGCACGTCTATGCTAACCGAGAGCGTTTGTTGTTCAAGGTAAGCATATGGATTAAACTATCGTTTTATGATGAAATGGATTCTAATATCAATCATTTTTAGAGATTATCAGCCATCTCGCCGTCATTTACTTTATCCTGTTAAAATTCTTATGGCCCGCCAGCGTGCTGTCGCCATGTTATGAGCAAATCTATGCTAGCTACACAGCTTCTCTATGTACAAAGCTA
The DNA here is from genome assembly GCF_001660625.3 of Ictalurus punctatus. Taxonomy (NCBI): domain Eukaryota; kingdom Metazoa; phylum Chordata; class Actinopteri; order Siluriformes; family Ictaluridae; genus Ictalurus; species Ictalurus punctatus. Next base: position 1,837,402 of record NC_030428.2, read on the forward strand.
TTCATATCTTTGGAAAGCTAAGATTCTTTTGATTCGATTGATATAAACCGTTTTGAGATACAATCACAACAGCAGATACAATCAACGTCTCTGTCAGACCACCAACATACAAACAAACATTTACAACATGTAGGCAACTCACCTAAGCCTCATAGTAATCCACTGATCCATAACATACTGACAAAAACAGTCCTGTTACACTGGCAAAGGTCCAAACAATCCAATTATGTCAAAATATTTAGTCCAGCTTTGAAAGGAGACCAAAACCATGCATGTACTCCAAATGGTTCAAGAACAGCTTTAATTTGACTTTGGGACTGCCTTAGCTAAATGTTTTAGGCTCATTTTACAGGAGCTTTACTTTATGAGAAAATGCACACTAACAAGATGCTTACAGATTTGATTATCCATCCATCCATCTTCTATACCGCTTATCCTTTTCAGGGTCACGGTGAAACCTGGAGCCTTTCCCAGGGAGCATTGGGCACAAGGTGGGGTACACCCTGGACAGGTTGCCAATCCATTGCAGGGCACAATCACATACATACTCACGCACCCATTCATACACCACGGAGACTTTTGGACAATCAACCTACCATGCATGTTTTGGGACTGGGGCAGGAAACAGGAATACCCGTAGGAACCCCCGCAGCACAGGGAGAACATGCAAACTCCGCACACACAGGGCCATGGTGGGAATCGAACCCCCAACCCTGGAGGTGTGAGGCGAACGTGCTAACCACCGTGTGCCACCGTGTGCCCGGGTTTGATTATATTTACAGATATTCCCTTTATCACAGCACACAAGACCTAGAAAATTACAGCCAAAAGCAGCACAGTGTGGCATTATTTTCATGTTGCTGGGGCTAGTAGCTAATTCTTTTGAGTGCTCAAACATTTTACGTCATGGACTCAGAGCGCACTGTGCATGTCATGTAATGGTGGCCTCGGCAGGTTAAAATATGTATTAAATATAAAGGATTTTTAAAGTAATTAACATATTGCATGTGCTTCTAACAACTTATTTTAGTAGGAGAGGGCAATTACTGCGTGTTAAGGCCAACAATTCTTCAGTGTCAGGGTTCCTTTTAAAAATGTATCAGATCTCATAAGTTGAAGGAATGGGATAATGGGTGGAGTTAATGTTCACATGTTCATATATACCCACACTGTCAGTGAAACTTTACCTGCTGTTGTCTCTACTGTCATTTTGAGGAAGAGAAAGAGAAGAACAGAGAGGGAGAAAGAAGGACACAAATGAATGATTCACATCCACATTATTATAAAATATACTGATGTGTATTTAAAAATGTATCAGATCCAATATGTCGAAGGAATGGGATAATGGGTGGAGGTCATGTTTACATGTTTATTTATACACACACTGTCAGTGAAACTTTACCTGTTGTTGGAATTGTTGTTGTAGCTGTATTAGAAAGAGAAAAATGAAACAAGTGAGATAATGAATTATATTTATTGATATTAATTTAAAAAACATTAATATTCATTAATATTGAACGTCACAGTTTAATAAAGTTATTGGCTAGTTAGGTATTTATTGTCATGTATTATTAGTTATGATACTTTCAGTTTAAGTTTACCTATTGCTGTTGTTGTTGTCTCTTCTGTCATTTTGTGGTAGAGACAAAGAAGAACAGAGAGGGAGAAAGAACGATACAAATGAATGATTCACATCCACATTGTGATAAAATATACTGATGTGTATTTAAAAACGTATCAGATCCTATATGTCGAACGAATGGGATAATGGGTGGATGCAGTGCTCACATATTTATATATACTGTCATATCATGGTAAACTCATGACTCCATTTTTCAGAATGCATTGCACACTACAATCATGGCCAACGACTACAACTCACAAAACTACACACAGACACGTCACCTTTTCCTGAGGACTAATCAGAGACACCTGTTCCCAATTATACTCACAATCACACCACACATAAAAGAGACTCTCATACACAATGTCTTTGTGAAGCAATACGCTCAGTTACATTTTGTCTCTGCCGTTACCAAGCATTGAGACCATGTTTGTTTATTCTGGTTTTGACTTTGTTCTTGTTTTTGATCGCATCTTTTTGCCTTGCCTTGTTTGGACTGTTTGCCTGAATGCCTGAGCTTTGCCTGTCTTTGTTTATTGATTTCTGCCTGATCCCTTGGACTTGTTATTTTATTAAACTGCCATACCTGCACTTGCTTCCGTCCTAACCCGCATTATGTGACATATACACATAGTGTCAGTGAAACTTTACCTGTTGTTGTCTCTTCTGTCATTTTGTGGTAGAGACAGAGAAAAACAGAGAGGGAGAAAGAACGATACAAATGAATGATGCACATCCACATTATGATAAAATATACTGATGTGTATTTAAATGGAACCCAGTCTATGAAGACTTGTATGGTTTATTAGATTAAGGCTGACATCTGCTATATAAATCCTCTTTACAAAAAGACTCTAGATGTCAGGGTTTTTATTAAATAACAGAAATCCTTGCACTCTCATAGGCCACCATTGCTGTTTACATTGCAATGTATTCTGAGTAGTGACGTCAAATGGTTGCAATAGTTGTGATCCTCCTGCAACCCTACAGCGATATAAACATGTCTTCAGCCTTTTCAATTTGAACCTGAGCGTAACATAAGCGGGGAGGCTAAAATAGAAGACATTACTCAAAACGTACGTTAAATTGAAGATGATTAGAGAAGTGAGGAGGCAAGAGTGAGGCAAAATCCATGGTGTTTGTGCAGCAACTGCACGTCTATGCTAACCGAGAGCGTTTGTTGTTCAAGGTAAGCATATGGATTAAACTATCGTTTTATGATGAAATGGATTCTAATATCAATCATTTTTAGAGATTATCAGCCATCTCGCCGTCATTTACTTTATCCTGTTAAAATTCTTATGGCCCGCCAGCGTGCTGTCGCCATGTTATGAGCAAATCTATGCTAGCTACACAGCTTCTCTATGTACAAAGCTATTCATATCTTTGGAAAGCTAAGATTCTTTTGATTCGATTGATATAAACCGTTTTGAGATACAATCACAACAGCAGATACAATCAACGTCTCTGTCAGACCACCAACATACAAACAAACATTTACAACATGTAGGCAACTCACCTAAGCCTCATAGTAATCCACTGATCCATAACATACTGACAAAAACAGTCCTGTTACACTGGCAAAGGTCCAAACAATCCAATTATGTCAAAATATTTAGTCCAGCTTTGAAAGGAGACCAAAACCATGCATGTACTCCAAATGGTTCAAGAACAGCTTTAATTTGACTTTGGGACTGCCTTAGCTAAATGTTTTAGGCTCATTTTACAGGAGCTTTACTTTATGAGAAAATGCACACTAACAAGATGCTTACAGATTTGATTATCCATCCATCCATCTTCTATACCGCTTATCCTTTTCAGGGTCACGGTGAAACCTGGAGCCTTTCCCAGGGAGCATTGGGCACAAGGTGGGGTACACCCTGGACAGGTTGCCAATCCATTGCAGGGCACAATCACATACATACTCACGCACCCATTCATACACCACGGAGACTTTTGGACAATCAACCTACCATGCATGTTTTGGGACTGGGGCAGGAAACAGGAATACCCGTAGGAACCCCCGCAGCACAGGGAGAACATGCAAACTCCGCACACACAGGGCCATGGTGGGAATCGAACCCCCAACCCTGGAGGTGTGAGGCGAACGTGCTAACCACCGTGTGCCACCGTGTGCCCGGGTTTGATTATATTTACAGATATTCCCTTTATCACAGCACACAAGACCTAGAAAATTACAGCCAAAAGCAGCACAGTGTGGCATTATTTTCATGTTGCTGGGGCTAGTAGCTAATTCTTTTGAGTGCTCAAACATTTTACGTCATGGACTCAGAGCGCACTGTGCATGTCATGTAATGGTGGCCTCGGCAGGTTAAAATATGTATTAAATATAAAGGATTTTTAAAGTAATTAACATATTGCATGTGCTTCTAACAACTTATTTTAGTAGGAGAGGGCAATTACTGCGTGTTAAGGCCAACAATTCTTCAGTGTCAGGGTTCCTTTTAAAAATGTATCAGATCTCATAAGTTGAAGGAATGGGATAATGGGTGGAGTTAATGTTCACATGTTCATATATACCCACACTGTCAGTGAAACTTTACCTGCTGTTGTCTCTACTGTCATTTTGAGGAAGAGAAAGAGAAGAACAGAGAGGGAGAAAGAAGGACACAAATGAATGATTCACATCCACATTATTATAAAATATACTGATGTGTATTTAAAAATGTATCAGATCCAATATGTCGAAGGAATGGGATAATGGGTGGAGGTCATGTTTACATGTTTATTTATACACACACTGTCAGTGAAACTTTACCTGTTGTTGGAATTGTTGTTGTAGCTGTATTAGAAAGAGAAAAATGAAACAAGTGAGATAATGAATTATATTTATTGATATTAATTTAAAAAACATTAATATTCATTAATATTGAACGTCACAGTTTAATAAAGTTATTGGCTAGTTAGGTATTTATTGTCATGTATTATTAGTTATGATACTTTCAGTTTAAGTTTACCTATTGCTGTTGTTGTTGTCTCTTCTGTCATTTTGTGGTAGAGACAAAGAAGAACAGAGAGGGAGAAAGAACGATACAAATGAATGATTCACATCCACATTGTGATAAAATATACTGATGTGTATTTAAAAACGTATCAGATCCTATATGTCGAACGAATGGGATAATGGGTGGATGCAGTGCTCACATATTTATATATACTGTCATATCATGGTAAACTCATGACTCCATTTTTCAGAATGCATTGCACACTACAATCATGGCCAACGACTACAACTCACAAAACTACACACAGACACGTCACCTTTTCCTGAGGACTAATCAGAGACACCTGTTCCCAATTATACTCACAATCACACCACACATAAAAGAGACTCTCATACACAATGTCTTTGTGAAGCAATACGCTCAGTTACATTTTGTCTCTGCCGTTACCAAGCCTTGAGACCATGTTTGTTTATTCTGGTTTTGACTTTGTTCTTGTTTTTGATCGCATCTTTTTGCCTTGCCTTGTTTGGACTGTTTGCCTGAATGCCTGAGCTCTGCCTGTCTTTGTTTATTGATTTCTGCCTGATCCCTTGGACTTGTTATTTTATTAAACTGCCATACCTGCACTTGCTTCCGTCCTAACCCGCATTATGTGACATATACACATAGTATCAGTGAAACTTTACCTGTTGTTGTCTCTTCTGTCATTTTGTGATAGAGACAGAGAAAAACAGAGAGGGAGAAAGAACGATACAAATGAATGATGCACATCCACATTATGATAAAATATACTGATGTGTATTTAAATGGAACCCAGTCTATGAAGACTTGTATGGTTTATTAGATTAAGGCTGACATCTGCTATATAAATCCTCTTTACAAAAAGACTCTAGATGTCAGGGTTTTTATTAAATAACAGAAATCCTTGCACTCTCATAGGCCACCATTGCTGTTTACATTGCAATGTATTCTGAGTAGTGACGTCAAATGGTTGCAATAGTTGTGATCCTCCTGCAACCCTACAGCGATATAAACATGTCTTCAGCCTTTTCAATTTGAACCTGAGCGTAACATAAGCGGGGAGGCTAAAATAGAAGACATTACTCAAAACGTACATTAAATTGAAGATGATTAGAGAAGTGAGGAGGCAAGAGTGAGGCAAAATCCATGGTGTTTGTGCAGCAACTGCACGTCTATGCTAACCGAGAGCGTTTGTTGTTCAAGGTGAGCATATGGATTAAACTATCGTTTTATGATGAAATGGATTCTAATATCAATCATTTTTAGAGATTATCAGCCATCTCGCCGTCATTTACTTTATCCTGTTAAAATTCTTATGGCCCGCCAGCGTGCTGTCGCCATGTTATGAGCAAATCTATGCTAGCTACACAGCTTCTCTATGTACAAAGCTATTCATATCTTTGGAAATCTAAGATTCTTTTGATTCGATTGATATAAACCGTTTTGAGATACAATCACAACAGCAGATACAATCAACGTCTCTGTCAGAGCACCAACATACAAACAAACATTTACAACATGGAGGCAACTCACCTAAGCCTCATAGTAATCCACTGATCCATAAGATCCTGACAAAAACAGTCCTGTTACACTGGCAAAGGTCCAAACAATCCAATTATGTCAAAATATTTAGTCCAGCTTTGAAAAGAGACCAAAACCATGCATGTACTCCAAATGATTCAAGAACAGCTTTATTTGATTTATTTGACTTTGGGAATGCCTTGGCTAAATGTTTTAGGCTCATTTTACAGGAGCTTTACTTTATGAGAAAATGCACACTAACAAGATGCTTACGGATTTGATTATCCATCCATCCATCTTCTATACCGCTTATCCTTTTCAGGGTCACGATGAAACCTGGAGCCTATCCCAGGGAGCATTGGGCACAAGGTGGGGTACACCCTGGACAGATTGCCAATCCATTGCAGGGCACAATCACATACATACTCACGCACCCATTCATACACCACGGAGACTTTTGGACAATCAGCCTACCATGCATGTTTTGGGACTGGGGCAGGAAACAGGAATACCCGGAGGAACCCCCGCAGCACGGGGAGAACATGCAGACTCCACACACACAGGGCCATGGTGGGAATCGAACCCCCAACCCTGGAGGTGTGAGGCGAACGTGCTAACCACCGTGTGCCACGTGTGCCCGGGTTTGATTATATTTACAGATATTCCCTTTATCACAGCACACAAGACCTAGAAAATTACAGCCAAAAGCAGCACAGTGTGGCATTATTTTCATGTTGCTGGGGCTAGTAGCTAATTCTTTTGAGTGCTCAAACATTTTACGTCATGGACTCAGAGCGCACTGCGCATGTCATGTAATGGTGGCCTCGGCAGGTTAAAATATGTATTAAATATAAAGCATTTTTAAAGTAATTAACATATTGCATGTGCTTCTAACAACTTATTTTAGTAGGAGAGGGCAATTACTGCGTGTTAAGGCCAACAAGTCTTCAGTGTCAGGGTTCCTTTTAAAAATGTATCAGATCTCATAAGTTGAAGGAATGGGATAATGGTTGGAGTTAATGTTCACATGTTCATATATACCCACACTGTCAGTGAAACTTTACCTGCTGTTGTCTCTACTGTCATTTTGAGGAAGAGAAAGAGAAGAACAGAGAGGGAGAAAGAAGGACACAAATGAATGATTCACATCCACATTATTATAAAATATACTGATTTGTATTTAAAAATGTATCAGATCCAATATGTCAAAGGAAGGGGATAATGGGTGGAGGTCATGTTTACATGTTTATTTATACACACACTGTCAGTGAAACTTTACCTGTTGTTTGAATTGTTGTTGTAGCTGTATTAGAAAGAGAAAAATGAAACAAGTGAGATAATGAATGATATTTATTGATATTAATTTAAAAAACATTAATATTCATTAATATTGAACGTCACAGTTTAATAAAGTTATTGGCTAGTTAGGTATGTATTGTCATGTATTATTAGTTATGATACTTTCAGTTTAAGTTTACCTATTGCTGTTGTTGTTGGCTCTTCTGTCATTTTGTGGTAGAGATCGAAAAGAACAGAGAGGGAGAAACAACGATACAAATGAATGATTCACTTCCACATTATTATAAAATGTATTAATGTTCATTTAAAAACATATCAGATCTCGAATGTTGAAGGAATGGGATTATGGGTGGCGTTAGTGTTCACATGTTTATATATTTATACACACACTGTCAGTTAAATTTTACCTGTTGTCATTGTAGCGTGTACTGTCACCACCCCACCTAATAGAGAGAGAGAGAGAGAGAGAGAGAGAGAGAGAGAGATTGAGATTTCATATGAAAACTAATTTAGACTTTTCTCACTCTTTTGAAGTGCATAGGTCATCATGCCATTTGAAGATAGCATTTTTTAAGGACTCGATAAGTTTCGTAGCTGTAAGATCTGATTGATTTTTCAGCATATAGGCTCCATCCTCTCCCTAAACCACTAATATGAGCTGGAACAAGGAATGTTCAAGTAGAAGTTCAGCCAAAAATCTAGTAATAATCTAATTGAGAGCTCAATTGGCATAAAAAATAATGTATACATCTCAATTGGCACAGAGTAAACCATTTTTATGAATTTTAATATATGGAATTGATTGACGTTTTTTTTTTCTGTAGACTTTTTAATTGTAAATCGACACATTTAAAGACCGGAAATGATCACATTTATGAATTATGAAAAATCTAAATAAAGCTATTAAATAATGTTAACCTTCTGTCCAAAATCGCACTGAAGTGACAAGTCCTATAGTAACAGTGGATATAAAAAGTCTACATGCCCCTATTAAATGGCAGGTTTTTGTGGTGTAAAAAAAATTAAACTGAGTTAATTCCTGTCAGGACCTTTTTCACCTTAATTGTGAAATTGCAACACATAAATATTAAGTGAAAATGTAAACATGTATATCAGTTTGCATTTTTGTTTACACGGTCGTACGTCTGCCAAATTGCAATTGCCTTTCTCAAGTCTTACGAGTTATGACCCTGTCATATCAAAACCTCATTTGTTATTTCACTTCCTGCCTAACCTCCTCTTCACCTGATTCTGACGGTGCCTAGTTCCACCAGAATTAATTTAGGGGTTTCTCACTAGTTGGGGAAAATACTTATGCAATCACAAATGATCATGGTTTTATTGTCTGTTATGGGCTATTTTGTGTAGATGCATGACATATTATCCTCAATACCTTTCTGTTATAATGTTAAAAAACAAACAAACAAAGACTTACTGAAAAAGAGCAGGGCAGCCATACACGGAAGAATTGTGCACCCCATGAGTAGCAGTGAAACTGGAATGGGGGAAAAAGAGACATCTTAGCACACGCATATTATCGCTGACAAAGGAGAAGGTAAACGCACGTGAGATGAGAACATAATGTTTTCATTAGAGTAAGTAATACCTTTTGCTTTTCATATTTAGATAAACATTTTGATAATGTCTAGAATGACGGCTGTGCAATTGTGGTGGGATAAAATGTGGTGTCAATTTATTTCTCTTTATTAGTGCAATACTACTGAATTTAAAAAAATTGCACAGCTGCAGGAATATTAGCCATCTGAATACCTGTTAGTTTAGTTCACCATGTCAAATAAAGAGTAATTCAAGGGAAATGTTTAAAAATGCACATTCATTTTTACTATTTATCATTGGCAAAATAAGGTTTTTGTTGATTGCATGTGCAAAACAAAACAACATATATATATATATATATATATATATATATATATATATATATATATATATATATATATATATATATATATATTTAATTGAATATTATTTTTGTCTTCTGTGGATGTAATTTTAAGAGCAATATTACATATAATTTTTAATGTAGTAACAAACTATTTTTTTTTATAGAAATTACATCTAACCAGTAACATCAATTTTATGAAATTTAATTTTGTGGTTAGCAGTTGAGTCATGCGTTCTTTGCTGCTTTATTACTGTATGTACTTGCTTCATCTGCTTGGAACCTACTACAACAAATAATTGTTTTTAATTAAATATCTGCTACTTGTTTGTAGATATAGCTCTATTAATCGATTAGTTACTTAATTAATAAGTAGATAAATCAATTCACCAATTAATGCGTGAATTAATTAAAATCTTACCAGGCTGTAGATAACTGTTAACGCGTCTGCAGAACCACAGTAGAACTGTCTACATGAAGAGAGAATCACCAGGCATCTTATATAGACCTCATAACAGGAAACAAACCTGAAATATGAAGCAGATTTACTTGTTCTAATTATCGGGAAACAATCAGGCTTCTCTTCCGACAAAGAATATCTTAACTGTGGTTTAACATTGTGTTCTTTTGGCATGACTAAGATGACAAATGCAACAACAACAAAGTCAAACAGTACTCTGTACAGTCTTTTATAAAAGGACTATAAATAGCATTTGGAATTATAGTCACAACAACAGACCTCTGCTCAAAAACTGATGAGGAAATGTTTCTTTTTTTTTTTAAATCACCTCGAGATGGACGAAGAATAAACTTAAGTATATTAGAATGGGATTTTTTTTGTTGTTGACTTTCTGCAGAAATATATCTAGATGTTCTCAGAATTATTTAAGAAATAAAAATTATAAAAACAGCATGTGGTAATTAGTCACACTGGTTCTTTTAGGACCAGTATTTAATCCTAAATGTTGAACAGGACTCCATGTTTCCTCCCCCAGTCCAAAGATATGCATGGTAGGCTGATTGGCGTTTCTAAAGTGTCCGTAGTGTATGAATGGGTGTGTGAGTGTGTATGTGATTGTGCCCTGCAATGGATTGGCACCCTGTCCAGGGTGTACCCCGCCTTGTGCCCGATGCCCCCTGGGATAGGCTCCAGGTTCCCTGTGACCCTGAAAAGGAGTAAGCAGTAGAAGATGGATGGATGGATGTTGAACAGGGTACACCTGTTCAGTTTAGAACTACCTGTGTCCATTTTTCTGTTTGCACAATAAATATTTCTTAATAAATATTTCTGATTTTTGATAAGGTCTGCCATTTTATAGCTGAAATAGCAGATCAGATCAGTCCTGCTGTCATGAAGATCAATGAACTGCCCCAGAAACTTCAAGATCTTGCTAAAAGGGGAAAAAATATGGACACGTTTGACAAAATTTGGATCTTCTTAGGAGCACTGTGAAATCCATTATTTAAAAAAAAATGGAAAATATATATATGGCACAACCCAGACACTACCGAGATCGCTGCTTTGGTGCTGAGTGCTCATACAAAAAGAGTCCAGCTACAACGTTGAAGAATTTACAGAGCTCACTGACACAAAAAGGAAAATTTGAGCAGACCTCAATAATATCATCAGCTCTTCACATTAGAGAGGACAGCGGGCTCTGAGGCAGGCCATGTCATTCAAAAAATGTTCAGCCATTTGGTCTAAAGCCAAAACATAATGATTGGTGCAAACCAAAGGCAACACACAGAAACTAAAAACAAGAAAGACAATGAGTCAAAGCACAGAGAGAAATTTGTGGTGGATTTTTTTAGAACGATGTTAGAAATTTGCTGCTGTACTGGTGAGAACAGTTCTCTCAGAAATGGTGGTTCGAGTGAAGTAAATCGAATCTTTTGTATTTATGCAACCATCTGTGGTATGTTTGGTATTTTGTGACACCTTGGTGCTGCCAGTAACATTGTAACCTTACAGTAATTCATTGTTGTTCTTGTCAAGAGGTTATTTTGTTTGGATAAAAGACATTCCCCTAATGATTTTCCGCATAGTTAGCTTATAGTCTCAGAGCAACTGGAATGAATTCTTATGCAATCATCAGTTTGACATTTTATTGGTTAAGTAAATGCACAATGCATAGTGTAATCATCTATAATAGTTATTTAATAGCTAAAATCCTGGAGCAATAACCTCAGCAAGTTAGTCTAATCTGAAAACTGCTTGCTTAAGCTTTATTTCTTGCTGTGTTGTACCCAAGTGAGATAAGATGGTAGGATGAGTAACATCAAAGAAAGAAAGAAAATAATTTCCATAAATACCTATATAATAGAAATAATAGAAATAATAAAACAGATCTGTGCGTATGTACATATACATACATATACATACAGAGCTGGCCTTTCTCAGCAACTTGTTCAGTTTGTTGGCACCTCAAGTCCCAATCCTGCCTCCCCAGTACAACCACAGCGAGGAGATAACACTGGCCATCACAAACTGGATGGGACAATTCATTTCTTAGTGGACATCCACAATTCGCAGAGATCCTGGAGTTATGAGTGCTGCTATTTTTTTTTTCACCCATGGATTTGTCCAAGGGCTATAGTGTGGTGCAGGAATGAGTCCTAAAACCTGGAAATTAGTTAGCATTTTTGTACTTCCGGTTTCATCATCCCGAAGTAAATGGGTTTTTTGAATAGGTTTTTGGTTAAATTCCTGAAATAAGGTCTGGCATATTTTTGTTTTGTAAAGGGCAGAAGTTACATATTGTTTTTCTGCAAGAGACTCACTTTTTGGAGAGCGCATTTTTTGGGGAGATACAGCTTTATTGGAGCCACGAATCCAACAGGTCAGCTGGGGTCACTAAATGCTTCAATAATATTCATGCTTCTCAGGGCAATGGGACTGGTCATTGGTTTGCAGCAGTTAGTATGTTTACATGGACAACAATAATCCAATATTAACCCGATTAAGACAATACTCTGATTAAGAAACTAGCATGTAAACAGCATTTTTTTATTACCTTAATCAGAATAAAGTACTCACAAATACTCAAAGTAAACACAAATAGAATTAAGACATGTGGAGTATTCCTGTTTTAGTCGCATTATCCACGTGTATTACAGAAATGTACGCACCTTAATCACACTATTAACGTCGTGTGGGAGTTTTCACTGCATTTTGCGACAGGACACGTACACACACGGCAGCGCTCAACTGTTTTACAGCAAACAAGAGAGCACAGCTGCGTCCCAAACCACGTAGTTACCTATTATATAATAGGCGAGATGCATGTATTTCAGCTACTATATAGTACGTGAGTATGTGGTTTGGGACGCAGCCCACGGCTTCAAACAGTCATTTATTTGCACGTACAGCACGACAAATAATGAACTGCACTTGAAGCGTTCGTAAAAATTAAAAATAAAAACACCCAAAACTGTATAGGGTACCATAACAAAGTTGACCTGTATGTTGGTACGTGAAATTCTGGAGGGACGTCGGACGGCGTGGTGTGGGGACGTAATGACATGTGCTGTCAATCGATCTATGTTCTATAACATGTAAAACGGGAGCATGAAAGGAGTATTCTAAAAGTGACTCATGTAAACACCTTAATCACATTATTATCTTACTCAGAGTAAGGTCAATAATTAGATTACTGCTGTCCATGTAAACATAGTCACTGATAAATCTGGAAGGCATGTTTATTATTGTGGTTAATGTTTATGGTTATACCAACAGTGGACAAAACAAATTCTCAAATATCTCCGTGTCATTTCAATCCTCAAAACCAAATATCAGACACAGGCTATTCTGTTTGGAGGAGACTTAAATCTGACACCTGATGAGTGGCTGGGTAGATTCTCAATCCATCTAAATATTCTGACCACCATTTGAATAAGATTATTCATGACTTTTGCGGAACAAAATCATTCATAGCTATTTGGAGAGTAAAACAGTCCAACAAAAGACAGTTCTCTTGGGAAAAGCCCAAAGATATAAGGGATAAAGATATAAGGGACTATCTTTGATACAACTATTGTTGACAGATCACTGCCTCATCTTGTTACAGTTGAAACCAACAATGAAACCTTCCTTCAGAAAAGATTACTGGAAATGTAATGTAGAATTGTTCAATCATAAGGAGTACTGTAATGCAGGGACATTCAAAGCTTGAGTTGTGAAATTTAAAAAGATAAAAGTTTAGTTACTCATGGGAGTAAATGGGGATATTTCAAATGGAAAATGTTTAAGAGTTTATCATAAAAAAACAAAATAAACAAATATAAAGAATAAAAATCAAAGGCAGAGAGAGAGAGAGATGAGGATTATTCAAGAAATAATGATTGTTGTAATAAAGAAGTTATGACATAAGGAGATTGAGTCGAGTTACATCATCTTCAATCCAAATGAGACTTTTATTTACAGAAAGCACTGGGGAAATATGTAAGGTGTAGATCTGAGTGGATAGAAGAGGGCAAAAAGAACACAGCTTACTTTTGTCAGTTAGAAAAGAAGAGACAAGATAGAAATACAATATAATCAGTTGTTTAGGAAATTACACACCAAAAGTTAATATCTGGGGAGATATATATTTTATTTTATTAAACACTGTATTCTTCATTAGTTTCCGTACACAGATCCCAGAAATTATCCCCCAGATTGACTTGGATTTCAAAGACTAGACTCTTAAAGGAATGGCTTTAGGGTAATTCCTGGGTCAGGATGGTTTAACCACAAATTTTTACAAGTTTTTCTGGAACAATATTCAGGACATGTTGTTTACTACATCAAAAGAATCTATTGAGCCTAAAACATTGTCACCAACTATGAAACAAGGATTGAGTATCTTAATCCAAAAGGACAAAAAACTGGTGGAAAACTTATGACCCTTAAAACTTATGACTCTTATTTTAGATTTACTGGATTACAGGCTGTTGTGTATTTACACTTAATCCCGACAATAATAAAGATACTCGGATCGGAGATATCCTTGAACACATCGTTACTGCTGAATTGCCATTGTCACGTTAAACAAAAGAGTGAGCAAGCACAGAATTCTAATTTGCTCTTGGCTCAAAACACAACACAGTCATTTAATCAAAGATGAAAGCTTTATCCTGTTTCTGGATTTTAACCTCTGTGTAAACTTACCCAGGTAAGTCGCATAACCTGCTTTCTGGAATACCTCACTGTTCTTGTACCCTGTTTCTCATACAGAACATTCCAGATTGTTGTGTTGGCTATGCCCAGTGCTTGTGCAATGACTCTGCTCACTTGTCCCTCTTTTCTTAGCTTCAAAATGTCTACATTTTCTCACATAGACAGCTCTCTGGTCTTATGAAATATTTTACTCAATCAATGCATAACCAACTCATGTATAACCAATGTATAAGGTTTGATTGATTAACAAGTTATAATCAAAGAAATGGTACCTGTACCTATACTGGTACCTGTCTGTGTTGGGAAAGTATTTAAACTCTTTGGAATGCAGATTTTTTAAAACAGACTGTTGGTGAAAAAAGTAAAAGAAAATCCAGCAGATGAGACCAGTGTTTCAGAATAGTATAAAAGCCTATACCAAAAATGCTTATATCAATAACTCAGCAGACTGATTCGACTTTATTGTTTGTATAATAAAGTCTACCTTGTGATATCAAGATCCCGAGACTCATGGAGTGCTTTTGCTGAAAAACATTCTATGGCAGTCTTCAAGTTGATTTATCCATTTTTAACAACAAAGCCAGTCTTCACAGGCAAAACCCAGGGCTCAAACCAAAGAGTAGACATGCAGAGCTATTAATTGTTGAAACAATCAATCTTAAAGGGCACACCTGGGCAACAAGAAACACCTGTCAGTCAAGTGACTTGAAAAATGGGTGTGGTGAGACAAAATGTGCCATGTTCTTAGTTGTTTAAACACCTCTAGATGTAAATATCAGGGGGAAAATGCTGAAATTCTGATCGATCGTCTCATATTTGTCTTTTGATCTCAAACACAAATGTCTTCAGTATACAGCAAGAACAAAAGAATTGGCCTTGCTGTTCAGTTCCAATACTTTTAAAGGGGACTGTACATTTATTCAGTTACAATTTTTTTCTGCCTTCTTCTGTATCTTTATTCTCACATCTACATCTCTCTATATATATATCTAATATAATAACATATTCTGTTACCCTCAACCCTAACCTGGGGCATTTATATTTACATTAATGGCATTTGTCCTTACCTTGACCAACTTAAATTTATCTCATTTATACAACTGAGCAATTGAGGGTTAAGGGTTTTACTCAAGGGCCCAAGAGTGGTAGCTTGGTGGTACTAGGACTTGAACTCAATTCAATTCAATTCAATTCAATTGTATTTGTATAGCGCTTTTTACAATAGACATTGTCTCAAAGCAGCTTTACAGAAATATCAGCACGGTATACAGATATTAAAGGTGTGAATTTATCCCAACTGAGCAAGACACTGAGTGGCGACGGTGGCAAGGAAAAACTCCCTAAGATGTTTTAAGAGGAAGAAACCTTGAGAGGAACCCGACTCAGAAGGGAACCCATCCTCATCTGGGTAACAACAGATATTGTGAAAAAGTTCATTATGGATTTATATGAAGTCTGTATGGCGTTAAGAGCAGCCGTAGTCCCAGCAGTCTGGAATTAAAGAAGATTTGAGCTCCATCCAGAGGCAGAAAGGATCTGGATCTCTAGTATCTCCATAAATTCGTGTGGGGCTCGGCGAAAGGAGAGAGGGAGAAAGTAGAACAGAATCTAGTCAGGGTAGGCTTGAGTAAACAAATACGTTTTAAGCTTAGACTTAAACACTGAGACTGTGTCTGAGTCCCGAACACTAATAGGAAGACTGTTCCATAACTGTGGGGCCCTATAAGAGAAAGCTCTTCCCCCTGCTGTAGCCTTCACTATTCGAGGTACCGTCAGATAGCCTGCATCTTTTGATCTAAGTAGGCGTGGCGGATCATATAAAACCAAAAGGTCGCTTAGATATTGTGGCGCGAGACCATTTAGTGCTTTATAGGTTAATAAGAGTATTTTATAATTAATGCGAGATTTTACTGGGAGCCAATGCAGTATTGATAATATCGGTGTGATATGGTCGTATCTTCTAGTTCTAGTTAGGACTCTAGCAGCTGCATTCTGGACTAATTGGAGCTTATTTATATTCCTACTGGAACATCCAGACAGTATGGCATTACAATAATCTAATCTAGAGGTGACGAATGCATGAACTAGTATTTCCGCATCATGTAGTGACAATATGTTTCTTATTTTAGAAATATTTCTGAGATGAAAGAAGGCTATCCTAGTAATATTATCTACATGAGCATCAAATGATAGGCTGGAGTCAATAATCACTCCAAGGTCTTTAACTGCTGCACATGATGAAACAGAAAGACCACCCAGAGTAACCATGTGATCAGAAAGAATACTTCTAGCTACACGTGGGCCTAATAAAAGTATTTCTGTTTTATCAGAATTAAGCAGAAGGAAGTTAATTAACATCCAATGTCTAATGTCCTTTACACAATCCTCAACTTTACTAAGCTTATGTCTGTCCTCTGGCTTCGCTGAAACATACAACTGTGTATCATCAGCATAACAGTGGAAGCTAATTCCATGTTTACGAATAATTTGACCTAGGGGTAGCATATATAAAGTAAAGAGCAGTGGGCCTAAAACAGAACCCTGTGGAACTCCAAAAGTAACCTCAGTACTCCTGACCTTCTGATAAGTAACCCAGAGCCTTCAACCACTGAGCCACCACTGCCCCAGTGGGGTGAGGCATAACAAAATATTCATCACAACTATGACTCAGACTGGGTATGACTTACTCTTGACAAATGTTTAACTTATATTATTTAAACTACACAATATGTATGTAACTCTTTACATGTTTTGCAGACGCTGAGCTTATATAAAAGTACATTACTTCCAATCAACCTGCAAGACAGACACCATCATGTGTTGTTTAAAAAAAAAAAAATAAATAATAATAATATTTTTTTAAACAGAGAAGGCGAAGAATAAGTTAAAGAACTATATATATATATATATATATATATATATATATATATATATATATATATATATATATAGATAGATAGATAGATAGATAGATAGATAGATAGCTGAGCCTTTCTGGGGAAAAGTCAAACAAACAACAGTGTGCTCACACTTGGCTCTTTAAAGTAGGAATCCTGTCTAACAGTTACTCATGATCAAGTTCACTACAATACATTATGCCATCTTACTTCTCACTTACTGGTACATTCATCCACCTGCATGGATGATATGAGTAGCTATGTATGTTATGAAGTGTCGAATAAGAAGTTGTCTCATGAAAGAGAAGCTCATGTGTGTTTTAAAGAAAAGTACTACATACACTGTGTTTCATGTCACCATTATGTTCTTACTGTTCTGAGATTTTTAAAGTCAAAGGTGAATATGGATGCATGTTTGAATTTTGCAGAATGAGACATGTTCCTGGGTCAACAAGGGAGGTGCTTAAGGTAAAATTGTTCAATCAATCAGAGTAATTATGCGATATCATCTGGTTTGTGTGCCAATTTTTTGACCCTTAACCATTTTCGCTGTAGGAGCAAGGAAGGTGTTTCCCCCTGTGATTGTGTCACCGGTGCTTTGTTTCTCTTTTGTAAGTTGTTTTGGATAAAAGCGTTTGGTAAATGAATAAATGAAGAGCGAGATAAATGAGAGATATGAGAAGTGATATAAATAAACGGGCAAAAGATCCAGCGACATGGTCACTGGGAAAACACCTTCCTAGCCCCTGTCTCGGGGGGGTACACCCTCATGAAAATGTATATACTTAAAGGATCCGCTGCTAATGTCTTGGTGCCAGCAACCACAGCACCTCTTCTGAAGTCTTGTGGAGTCCATTCCTCTACAGATCAGAGCTGTTTGTGTGGTACGAGGGGGACCTACACAATATTTTTCTGCACGTCTGCTTTTAGACAGCTTTCATTTATTTCAGAATACAGCTTTATAATATGCATCATGAAGTCATTAATGTATTGTAACCTCTTTGGGTTCACCAGGACTCCCGTGAGAGAGATCTGTTTTATCTTACTGGTACTCATACTTCTCACTTTCGCCTGCCTGTGTCAGTCAAATCATTAAAATGAGCGTTATCCAACCTAACTACTACACAACCATTTGAGACAGATGGAAGGGTGGGGGTTGTGGGAAGGGTGGGGGTTGCCTGGATTCCTGGTGGTTGGCTTGGTAGGTAGCTACTAGCTAGCTAGCTGTACGTTACCTTCAACCATCATAACTCATCTTTCTCTCTCTGATAGCTAGCTTGTTAGACCAGCTAGCTAGCCGATAACAACATAGCTGGCTAGCAAACAGTTTACTAGCTAACTTTCCATTCCATTGAAGAAAACTTGGAATTGGAATTATCACAGTCTTTTTCAAGTAGATTAAATAACACTAGTTTGTTCCAACATTAGTTATATCATTTAGGTCTCTGTTCCTAACATTCGGTTGTCGGCTAGTCGCCGCCACAAACACGTCCGTTCTGAGCAAGCTACCTAGTGAGTGTCATGCCAACTTGCAGCAGATAGAATCCCACTGACGTTCACGCACGTATCACGTGCATAGTCCAGATCAATGCACGAAGAGGAGACTCTATCAAAGCCTAATTCGATTTTGAGCCAAATTATAAATTATCTGTATATTAAGCAGCATTGTTAATACTTCAGATAAAATAATATACAATACACAAAAAAATCTATGTTAAAAAAAGCAAAAGCATTATGTGTTAATGTGGCATTAATACGAGGTAGAAGTGGTGTGGCATTTGCTTCCCTGCCACACCCTTCCCGGCGGCTGTGTTTATTGCACCCCTATATTTAACAAAGATTTTTTTTTGGATAAGCCTGTGTTTTGTTTGCAATTGTTAGATATAAATGAGAGCAGAATTTTTTTTTAACAAAAGATCAAAAGGTTAAACAATAAAGACAATTTTTCACAGCATTATTGGCTCATATTTACCAAGGGTACCAATACTAGTGGAGTGCACTGTACTACTGCCACCCTTAGGTGTGAAATGGGGATGGGAAAGTCACTTTACTAACACTCTCATTGGAGATGCCAAATCTCAAATCTACAGAGTCCAAGGAGACTTCACAAATTAACAATTTCTAACTAAAGCATAATGAGAAATTTCACCTTGTAAGTTTTTACCTTTTTCTTTTTAATCCAGCAATATATTCATGACAGGACATTTTTTTTTCTGAAGAATCTTAATGTAATCACAGGAAGGACCTCACAGAAGCAGGGTCGGTCAATCCATTAGGCGTCATAGGCAGCCACCTAGAGCATCGTCATATTTGGTGTGCCACCCCACCGAATCCGGTTAACATTACCAAGCCACTTTTAATGTTCCTCTAGTCATTTATTACCTCAGAAAAGTTTGTTTGGTCAAACTTTAAAGAAAAAAGAAAAAGGCAAAGTGTGAAAAAAACTAAACAAAAGTAAGTTTATTACAATTTCAATATCAATCATTTGTCATTTTTTCTGGGTTAAATTATTTAGATAATGGATTTACAATGAAGGCTGGGATTGGTTGACTTCTGTCCAACTTTTAAAAATGCTAACGGTTAAGCACACCAAGGACTGATTTTTGCTTCCAAGATCAAAAAGATGCTGTTGTATGTGTGCAGTATCTGAATGTTTGACTTGTGTTACTAAAAAGTTAAATCTTGTTCAGTCAATGAAGTCACACACCCTGATAATTTGTGCCAACAACAAACCCCATTCCAGGCAGTCTACCCTAATATATTTAGATAATCAAGATGATTATTGCTAATATTTATTACTTATTAGTAAGCCTGTGCTGTCTGCAAGCTATAAGCTAGCTGTTTAAAAGCAAAACCAATGATGTTTTAACTAGTTAGCACTGACTGAGAGTACAGTAGTTCTGCAGTAACAAAGAACAACATGTCCATTCGTCACCCCAGCGGATATGTACCAACTTGTAGGCACTGCATAGGTTAAACTAGGGACTCCCAACACAGTGACAGAGGAAAGCAATACTTGATGGTAACTTGGTTCAGTCCTCAATAATCTTTCTTTTCTACAAAGAAGAAGCTGACGGATGCTGATGAGGTTGAGGGGTGAATATACCCCTGTTTCAGGGCCTTCTCAGTATATTGATCCATGGCCTGGCTTTCCAGGGTCGACAAGGGGTAAATGTGGCGTGACAAGGGGTAAATGTGGCGTGGTGTGACATGGAGGCATGGCATCTGCCAGGTGCTCTATGGTCATCACTTTGTCTAGCCGACTGTCTCAAGGTACAGTCTGTGTGCATGGCCTCCAGAAACCAAGTCCCCAATGGAAATTCTCACTAAGTACCATGATGTAATGGAATCTACAGAAAAACTAATGCCAGTGGGCTACCACCTCACTGTGACCAGGCTTCTGCTTGATTAGAATGAAAACCTGCACAACTGCCTTTCCAAAGACTTGACAATCCTGCTCTAAAACAATGAAAGGGAAAAGGAAAAGAGCAAATTTTCTACACACTGGAGCTTACACAGCCAATAATGTTATATTTCTGTGGTGGTTTATCACTGTCCATTTGCATAATTACTGTTTACTAGCCTGGCTTACTAGAACACTAATCAGTATTTGGTGTGGCATCCCTTTGCCTTTAAAATTTATGAGTAGCCTCAGATACACTTGGCTACTAAGTTTTTTTCAAACATCTTGGATAATCTACAACAGTTTTTTTTTTTTTTTTGAGACTTTGAATTGTTTTTTTTTTTGTTTGTTTGTTTTTTTTTTTTACAGGCAATTCATGCCAGCCTTTATGAGCCTTTATTTATAAAGGCTTTCTTTATTTCTTTATTATTTCAGCTACACCCTTCTCTTAGGCTGTTAACTACAGAAGGAAAGGCAAATATTGAATATCTTGAATAATGAAAAACAATATGATTGTAAATGTACAATGTACATGTTAAAAATGAACTGAATGCAATCTGGATCTGAATAAAATTTCAAGATGATTGGGGCCAATAAATATATTTCTTTTATTATTATTTATTTCTGGTGTTATTTAAGAGATAGCATGTTAAGTCTGGAAGCCTAGCCAATACAAACTGAAAAGAAATATGAAACCATTTTGGGAAAACACAATCAAACGGTATAATTTTAACATAGATTTTCCATGATTCTACAAATCATTCATATTTGATATATTTCCTGACTGAACCATTTCTGGTTAAGAATCGCACTAAAGTCTTTAAAGTTTTAAAATGAATCTCTATAAAGTACAAAACAAGAGTGTTTCTGTATGAATGTGTTCAATCTGTATGGAAGAATCATGAAGGCTTCCTTTCCTTTCTCAGAAATGGCAATGAGCATATTCAGCAGTTCTTGGATTTCATACAGCACCATTTATATAAACCCAGGACTTAGGTTCAGAAGTCAGGCCTGTCCTTCTTCAGCTTGGAGTAGTCCATGTTCACCGTGAAGAACTGTGGGGAGAAAAATGTAACATGTGCTCTGTCATTAAGAATCCGTTTATGTCATGAAGTGATAACCAACTTGCATTTTCTTACGCTGCTGATATTGGACCTCAAGCTGCATTACAGAAACATTGAAACTACCCCTCCCCCCACTCCACCCCTTACCTTGTATTGGTCGTTAGGGCCGAGTTTGTTCCAGGGTTCAGGGTTATTGGTGCGATCCCACCTGTGGTGCACATTGTGTGGTTAAAAACTTGATGTTATAAAGCATTATAGACAAAAATGTAAAAATGAAAATCAGGCTAACACGTAACCAAAGCTTATGGCCTCCAGTTTAGCGGCATGCACAAAATTTCCATGTGTAAATCATCCCATAAATACAAAAACCAATTCTTCCTCGGCATAGAATTCAGTGTCATACTCAGGTGTCAGGTAGGAGGCGTGGCCTAAGTGATTTGGAAGATGAAATACTTCACATTACCTTATATTTTTTTCATTGAATACAGCTTTAACATTGTTTAATACACAGTAAACCGTGCTAGTTTATATAAAAACCGAGTTAAAAAATATTTTACTCATGTCATGTCAATGCCAGAATCAGTGATTCACTCCATTTCCCATGGTGCACCGCAGCCTACAAGCATGGCTGCTCCAGACTCCCAGATGACATGTTCCAGCTCCCCTGGCTTAATTCCAAATACCACTATTATGCTTTTATAACTGACTCCAAACTTCCACTCGCTGCAAATTATCGTTCAGTGTGTCTTTTCCTGGCATTTCAAAGCCTTTATTATCGCATTGCTATTCTGTTATTTTTTATCTTATAATATCTTGAAGCAACCTTCATTTTACTTTGAAAGCACTCACGAGCAGTCTGGGTTCTTGAGGGCCAAACGGCAGAGATAGAGCATCGACATGGTTGCTCCGCCGCCGATGAATACAAACAGCGGGATCAACTGAAACAAACCAAAAACACATACATAACAGATATATCTCTTTATCTGCATAACTTTTGAAATTATGTAATTACTGCAACATTGTAAAGGGTGATTACATAATTCATGTTCTCTTAACGTTTTTTTTTTTTTACATGGAAAAATTCCATAGATCCTTTAGTACATATGCATGTTCACTTTACTTTACTTTTCTGAACGTTTTCACACCAAAAACATGGCACCAGATCAGGCTTCACAGGCCTTAATCCCAAGATAGGCTATAATTTAATTATATAATCAAATCTGATTGGTCGTTGGATTAATTTTCTATAATCTGTCGTTTTAAGCACATAAAGTTTTGCTCTTTAGCAAAGCAATTTTTTTTTTTTAATGCCATTGTTTCCATTTTTTCCAGAGCTAAAGTAGATAGGTAGGTAGCTGTAACAAATGCATTTTTTTTGTTTGTTTGTTTTTCTATTATTGCATGTTCTGGCTCAAATAACTAATCAAGGGCGTAGGTTTGGTCTCAATATTGGTAGGGACACCCACCCACCCCGGAAAAAAAGGACTGTTTAATGTTGACAACCAAATGGTTTATTAAAATATAACATCTATATTTACATTAAGATCTGTATATACATTTAAATACAAATTTATACAAAGCAACAGATCAAAGACTAAAAGATTCTAAATTCTAAAATTCTGCCCTCCCAAAATATTGGTAGGGACATGTCCCTACCGTCCATACGCAAATCTATGCCATTGTAACTAATATTCAAAACTGTACAGAAAATGCCTTTTGAGTTTGACCAACTTGTCTTTCAGGAATATTAATGACGGAATTCTATATCAGAAATATCAACATTCGTTCATTACCACCATTCACGTAGGCTATTTATGTGTGTATTAGCCCATTATATACGGTTATTAAAACAGTGTACTGTACAGGTATGAGGCACAATCCCAATTATCTCTCTATTAGGTCCATATAGTGCACTAAATATGGTATAGAAGCAATTATTTCATACAATTTACAGTCTGCTTCACATTATGAGGAATATAAAGCTTCATCCAAAACGTGTCTAGGTTGGAGAAATTGTGCACTAGTTAGGCCACTATTTATAGGCCTGTAGTGCACTTATGTACTGTAGGGTGTAGAGTGCATTTGTGACACGGCCCTCAAATATTCCGCATTGCAGCTCATACCGTTATATACCTGAGAATAAATATAAAATGAATGTGCGTGGTCCAATCTAACGAATTTATTTATTGAATATGAAAATGAAATTGGTTTCATCCATTATTTCCAATCAGATCAAAGACTACTTGTAAATACTCGAGACGTTTCAATGTCAAGAAGGTTGAATTAAATATCACAAAAAAAACAACAAAAAAAAAAAGCGCATAGAATCAAATGTACTTACAGCCGGGTGACTCCTCAGCTGTTTTGCCACCAGTTTTAGCATCCTGTCTGAATTTATGCTAAATATATTTATATTTAGCCTGTATACTAATACTATAAGATGTCTTCAGCGTTGCGATGTGCGCGCGAGCTCTTTCCGGTGTGTTGCTACGGGAGTGGGGAGTCGACTCATAGTGAACCGATTCTCTGAATCTTATGGGTAACGACTAAGAGTTTAAAAACTGTTCACATAATTCACAAAAATACTGTGCTCTAATATATATAGCAAACAACTGCAAACACAACACAGGTTTATACACACACACACACACACACACACACACACACACACACACACACACATACATATATATATATATATATATATATATATATATATATATATATATATATATATATATATATACATGTGTGTGTGTGTGTGTGTGTGTGTGTGTGTGTGTGTGTGTGTGTGTGTGTATAAACCTGTGTTGTGTTTGCATACGTATGAATTCATAGGGGTGCCAATAATTGTTGCTTACCTATATTTAACACACACACACACACACACACACACACACACACACACATACATACATACATATATATATATATATATATATATATATATATATATATATATATATATATATATATATGTGTGTGTGTGTGTGTGTGTGTGTTAAATATAGGTAAGCAACAATTATTGGCACCCCTATGAATTCATACGTATGGAAGTATATTCCCATTGATATATAAAAAAAATATATAGTACACCTGGGTCACTACGAACAGGAAATTGTTCAATCATGACTTCCTGTTTCACAGGGGTATAAATATGAGGTAACACACAGGCCAAATTCCCTTAGTCATTCATGACAATGGGTAGGACCAATGAATATAACTGTGATGTGCGGCAAAAGGTTGTTGAGCTCAGGGCCGGAGTGGGACTCATTTTCAGTCCTGGAGTTTCATGCCTTAGACCGGCCCACTTTAGTTCACGACTGATAATGTAATTAAAACCTCAGTGTATAAGTCTGCAATAGTGCACTGTTCTCTACAGCCTTGTAATTCATTGTATTTTTTCAAAAATATCATCATTTCCAATTCAGTGCAAATACAGTAGCCTAAGTGTTGCTTCACAGTGAAGATTTATTTAACAACAGTATTCTTTACAACAACACAATGCAATGTTTAACAGTATCAGAATCTATTTTCTGTAAAAAAATAAATAAATAAATAAAATAAATAAATAAATAAATAAATAAATAGTGTTAATAAATATCTAAACCTTAAAATGAGAAATATCAAATAAATACAAATATAAAACAAAAAAATAAATAATAAAGAATAAAATAAAATGTATGGCACTTTCTAATGACACCATCATCTCTTTATCCTTTGTATAAGTTAAGGAAATGGCTGCTTTACAACTTCAACACAAATATGAGAACATTAGTTAAAGGGTAAATCTCCAACACTATTCTTTAAAACATCACAATGTCCTTTTCTGCAAAATCTGAATATATATTCTGTGCAAAATTGTTCACAGATATCCAATCCTTAAACACAAATAAAGAATAAAACAAGTATTGCACTGTTGCTGGCTCAAATTTAGCCTATTACCCAAAAACACTTAAAATTCAACATAGAAGCCAATACTCACATCTACCTCTGAGCCCAGTTGGAGATAGAAAAAAGACACCAGCCGTGAGTGAGAAGAAGCAAGGGTCCAGCTTTATTGGTTCCGTTCCACCACACGAGATCCACACCGATGAGAATTCTCAGAAGTGATCTGCTATCCTGAGCCTAAGCTCCAGTATTTATACTGTATTTACACAGTAAATAACCCATAGGTTTCAAGAAGACTATGATATCACTACCAATAGGGTTAAAAAAGAGCTCATTTACCTTACTCTTATGTTCCAGAAAAGGGCCATTCCACTTACACATAGAATCAAAACCAGGGGTTTTCAAATTACACATAAAATCAAAACCAAGGGATTTCTAATAACCCAGAAAATCAAAACCAAGGGATTTTAATAACCCAGAGAATCAAAACCAAGGGATTTGAATAACCCATAAAATCAAAAATGGAGAGACAAAACAATCTAGAGTGACCTCGGTCTTACTATTATCTCGCGCGGGGGGGCAGCTTGACTCAGCCACCCTTATAAATGGCTCCTCATGGTTCTCTCTTAAAATTAAGGCCTTCCTTGCGACCCTGTATTTCTAGTTTATAATTTATTTTCATATTTGCTCTATATCTCTATTTTATATATAGTTATACTGCTTGAAAAACGGTTTACTGTACTTCCTACTTCATAATATCATTATATTACCCTTCTACTGTCCTACATATCCTATTATTCTGTTTTTTATAAAGAATATATATATTATTATTATAAGATATTACCCTTATAATATCTTAATATTCCTTTTTATTTTTCTTATAAAGTTATAATAGTATGTGTGTGTGAGAGAGAGAGAGAGAGAGAGAGAGAGAGAGAGAGAGAGAGAGAGAGTGTGTGCGTGTCTTATGTCTACATGCCCGCCCTTGACTGTACGAGAGTGTGTGTGTGTGTGTGTGTGTGTGTGTGTGTTTTAGCACTCCTCAGCTCGTATACTTCTTTTTGACTTTTTTGACTTATAAACCATAGTGTATTATTCTTAAAGATCTAAGATCTTTAAAGTGTTAATCCAATTCAATATTCAATATCAGTCAATATCCGCCTCACACTGCTTCTGTGTGTCTTGGTGCCCGTCTTTTCTTCTTCTCCCCTTTACTGGATACTAGGTCTCCCTCATGTTTATTTCATGTCATTTTTATCCACAACACTGTTCTCTGCGAGAATTATTTACACAGTATAACTTTCTAATGACGGCTTCATCTCTTTTTCCTTTGCAGAAATGTAGCTTCAAGGAAAAATGGGCAACCCTAAAACATTAATAAACGCCTGAGCAATGCACTGGTCTCTGCAACTTTGTTTATCAGTGTAACTGTCCAAAGACATGAGAATTTCAGTCCTTTGGTGAATGTGTTTCCAGTGTTTCTTGCCTCCCTTGATGAAAGGGCCATCATTTATCAAAGGTGCAAATGCCAAACAAACAGAACAGTACAGAGATTGTTTTTTCACAGTAAGTCAGCCACTTGCAGTTTGTTCAATCTTTGCTATTGAAAACCTTTGGTATAGGAACATTTGTGGTTTGTTGAGGATGATAATAAAAAAAAATGTATGTATATCTTGTGACTGAAGTCGAGCAAAGTGATCAAAACTATTAACAGAATCATCTTCATCTGCCCTATTCATAGCTTGTGGTTCTGGGTTCTGCTGCTGAATTGTTGCCTCTGTTATCAGTCCCTGAGTAGACTCTGCTCTCCCTTTCACACTTCCTTCTGTATCCCTAGACTCGAGTGCACCTTAATCCTAATAAAAAGCATTCTGTATGCTTTAACAGATTTGACATGGAAAGTACGTTTTAATTTAAACTACTAAAATATCCAAATGGCAGAATATGCAGGCTTATTTCATATGACTTTTATCCTATTCCCTTCAATCATGGGCTTTGTATATTTAGGCTAGTATCTTTTGATAAAAAATACAAAAATAAAAAATAAAAAATAAAAAAAACATAATGGGTCACTAACACTTGGGCATAGAAAATTGTTATAGGCCTATTGTAACTAATGTGATCATGTTTGCTAATTCACACACTGTGGTACAACCACTTACCTGTGTCTTCCACAGTGAGAGCATCAATCTCCTGCATAAGCCTACAACTAGGTCCTGGCTCTGCTTCTGACAGTAAATCAAATTTTACAAACTGTCATATTTCTCACCACAAATCTCCCCTTTTTACAAACCTTTCTGATCAAGTCAAGTCAGTTTCACTAATGTAGTGCTGAATCATCTGGTATCATTCATTATCTCAGGGCATTCTTTATTGAGCAGGTGTAGCCTACACCATACTCTTTATTAATATTAATTCTTCTAATTCTTATATTCGCTCAATGAGCAATAGAGGCTGCTGCTGCTGAAGAGCTACAAGGAAAAGTTTGATACATAAACATGAATGGTTTGCAGACAATGTTGTTTTGCACAGCTGCTAGCATCTTGCACTGCTCCTAACTAGCTTAACGTTAGTTTACCGGTCGTCTCATCGTGCTCATTTGGTGTGCTGGTGAAAAAGCTGCCCAGTTTTGGACATTTGGCCGCGTCAGTTTGAAGATCTTTTTTAGCAAGGTGCTGCTGTCGGGGGAGTCAAAAGATAATTACGTCATCATTAAACTGCAGGCTGCATTCTTCGAGTGGGCTTCAGGAAAATAATAAATAAAAAGAGTGGGGCTGTGGTAAAATAGTGCAGGCAGCTTAGGGACATTATCCGTATTTCAACCCAGTGCCATGACAACACTGGCCCTTGCGGTCCAAAAAACAGACCGGCCCACCGGTAATTCTCCCAATGCTCCCAATTAGCCAATCTGGTCCTGGTTGAGCTTCACAAAATGGGAAGTGGTTATAAGGAAATAGCACAAGCATTGAAAACACCCATTTCCACCATCAGGCAATAATTAAGAAGTTCCAGTCAACTGGAAATGTTACGAATCAACGCACTGTGAAGAGGACGATTCGAGTGGCCAAAAATCTCCAGGGATCACAGCTGGAGAATTGCAGAACTCGAGTGTCTTCAGTGTGCAGACACTACTGGAACTTCAAATGGGATCGGGTTCTATGGTCAGATGAAACCAAAATAGAGCTTTTTGGTAATAAACTCCAGAGGTGGTTTTGGAGCACACAGAGAGGTAGCCATATGGAAAAGTACCTCATGCACACGGTTAAATATGATGGTGTATCTTTAATGTTTTGGGGCTGTTTTTCTGCCAGAGGACCTGGACATTTTGTTAGGATACATGGCATCATGGACTCTATCAAATATCAACAGATATTAAATGAAAACCTGACTGCCTCTGCCAGAAAGCTTCAAATGGACCCTAGTTGGATCTTCCAGCAGGACAATGATCCAAAGCATACATCAAAATCAACACAAACATGGTTTACTGACCACAAAATCGAGGTCCTGCCATGACCATCCCAGTCCCCTGACCTGAACCCCATAGAAAACCTGTGGGGTGAACTGAAGAGGAGAATCCACCAGTGTGGACCTCGAAATGTGAAGGATCTGGAGAGGTTCTGTATGGAGGAATGGTCTCAGATCCCTCGCCATGTATTCTCCAACCTCATCAGGCATGATAGAAGACTCAGAGCTGTTATCTTGGTAAAGCAAGGTAACACAAAGTACTGACTAAAAGGCTGCCAATAACTGTGGAGGGCACTATTTGGGGAAGGCACACATGTGGGTGTAATGGTCCTATATACTTTTGGCCATATAGGTATAGCTTTGGCAGTAAGCCAAAGCTTACTGGGTTATCGTCCTGTTGTAAGGCGAACCTCTTCCCAAGTCTCTTGCAGACTGGATCAACTTATTATAAATTATAAGGTTACCGTGTGTTTGGTGCCATCCATCCTGCCCTCGACCCTGACCAGTTTCCCAGTTTATGCTGTTGAAAAGCATGCTCATAAAATGATGCTACCACCACCATGCATCACTGTGAACAATGTTCTAACTTATGCCAGCCACTGTATAAACAGCTGTAAATAAGGACAGACAACAATGTACACCTGGAACAGGAAAAAGGGTCCAAAAAGAGGCAGTTGTTTTATTGCAGTTAGAACAGGAACAGCCGGGTTTCCACTGGTGTCATAAACGTGACTTTACAACATTAAAATTAATAAACATTAAAAATTACGATTGAAAGAACTGTCTAATGACAATCTCACCCTCAATCACACAACAAAGGTTTAATTAGACTCTTTAATCCAGTGAGTTCTCCCAGCATTCACAAGGAGGTTAGAACAGATTCTGATGACGCTAACACAAAGAGACAAACTGGCAGTTACATGTACTGTAGATTATATATGTACTGGTCTGTAATAGTACAGGTATACATACATATATATGCATCTTTTATTTACGTGGCACAGAAATGGTTGCTCCCATCTTTTGGCAGTTCAAAATGGAATTAATTAAAAGAGGAAAAAGGCAGCTGTTTTAGTTTCTTTTTATCACCACTTCTTAAGATGATGTCATAACCATACATTATGATATCTTGTGCATTTATTTGCAGAAGACTCCTTGATTAATTAAAGGGAAAACAAAAAACATGGCAGGTGCTAAGATTTGAGAAAATGTGACTTGTTTAGCTAGAGGTGTGCGTCAGGTGGTTAGGCAGTCGGTGCATAGTCCACGGTCGAGGCAAAGTGTATGGCAAAGACACCCAGAGATACGACGGCAAACAGTCAACCATAAGAAAGGAAATACCGACAATAGCAGAAAATAGGTGAGCAAGTGTGAAATCCCGTGCCAATACTTGGTTTAAGGAATATACCACACAAGTAAATTTGCTGTAATGCATTTGCATTGAACACTAAACATGGGTAAATTATCGGCTGCTGTGTCTTTGGATGCCTTTGCTGATTAAAATATATTTCTGTGTGTGTATGTGTGTGTGTGTGGTTCTAGCTGGGTGTGAGTGAAGGACTTGGCTCTGCGCTAATGTTCACCAGGCACTCTGTGGACCTCAGGCTGGGTAGAGACTTACAGCTGGGTAACGAGCTCAGAGAACCACACAGCCCCAAGATGGAGGGCGTATAGTTTTTATCTGTGGAGGACAAGAGAAAAGAACAGGACAGTTATCACTCCTGCCCCATCCAAGGCACTTCATCCAGTTGCTTTTATACCCATCAGTCCATTTGTCAGAGTAAAATGTAGACTTTTGTTTCATTTGATATTTAGATTGGTTTCAGACTACAATCCATAAAGCAAAAAAAAAAGTCTGAGGGTCATGTAGGGCTGAAAACGTCACCATAAAACTCATTCATTATGAACATCATTACACTGCGATCGTTGGGCAAAATATGTTATGAAAAGTCTACATTTCATTAGGAACACCTAGCTGCTAGTTACTCATTAGAAGTAGGAAGAGTGTACTTAGTTTTTCTTTTCACTTTCTGAATGTTGGTTTATTTTTTGTGGGGGAAAAATAATTTAATAAGCTGCGAGGTATGTCTATGTTAATTATCCACAAATAACCATTTGGAACTGGAAAGTATTTCATTCAGATTTCCGTTCATTTTAATGGCCATCCTTTTATTGCTGTAGCGAATAAATGCTTCGTTAAGTATGTTTTTGAAAACCATAAGAGCAAAATTGTTTAATCTGTATTTGTCTTTTGTTTTTAATAATCCTTCCCATGAAGACCGCAGGCCAAGCGAAAAAAGCAGGAGAACTATCATTTCCAAGTGAACTCATTCATGCTGGGATTTCAGTCTAATCTGAATATAGAGGGTTTTACCTGCTCTGCACCAAGGCTGGCCGTTTGGCTTCCCTTCGGCCTTCTGGGAATCCGAGTCCAAGCTGATGTGTGCTGAGAGAAGCTCGGGACTCTGGAAGCTTCCACTGTGGCTTAAACACAAACAACAAAGTCTAGTAAAAATGGAAAACTGGCAAGTTACTGGTACATTGGATTTATTATTATCAGTTATCAGTATTATCAGTATCTGACCTGCAGTAGAGGCTTTCTTCCTGGTTGTTGTAGGTGTGGAGTGATGGCCACTGGTTTACAAGAGGAATAGACATATCCTTAGACAAAGGATGAACTTCACCAGGAATCAGACTTGTCCTGAGAAATAAAAGCAGTAATAATCAGCATATCATACCAACTGCTCAAACCGCACTAGTGTCAGAGCTGCTGTTACAGAAAAGTAATCAACACCTTCTGGTCCATCAGAATCCTGAATTCGACTTTGCTGTGGCATAAGAATATATAGACAAAAAGACTGTGTATGTCTTACAGCTGCTCCTGTAGCTCCAGTACGACCGACTCCAATTCTCTCTTCTCCTGATGGCTCTGAAGCTGAATCTCCTCCAGTTTCTTGTTCAGTTTCTTGTTTTCCATCTCCAGATTTTTCAGCTGCGACTCCCGCAATCGCACAAGCTCCTCCAGATAGCCCTACACACACACACACACACACACACACACACACACACACACACACACACACACACACACACACACCTGAGCTCTGAAAGTCGCTCCACAGCATCTTCAAATTCAGACTGCTTGGAAAAAAGCATGAATATGTACCAAAACATTTTTAGCAGGTATTTGTTTAAATTGCACTTCAGCTCCCCCTACTGGTGTAATGTATTTTAGTGTTTGTCCAGTTAGTTTGGCCGACGTTCATAATGATGAGATTTACAAAGCAATAGACTCGATTTGCCAATAAGAGTCAACTCTTTCGGTTCACTAACAACTCACTGCAATTCCGCTGTTGACCAGGTGAAGATATTTCGAATACACTGACATTGTAAGTCACACGTTTCAGCGTTGTACATAAACATAAACATGGCCGAAGAGGACACTCCTGTGCTGTTGGTGCAGATGAAGAAACTTTTAAACGGTGTAATCGCCAGCAAATTGCTGTTTTATAACAGGAATAAAACACTTTGGGTTGTGCTGTTATAGGAAAAGAATCAACTTCCAGCGGTAGCGGTATACTATAACAGTACGACTCTCGCCGCTCACCTTCTGGGCGTTGACGATCTTGAACCTCTGATCCATCCTGCGATATTTGTTTCTCAAGCTCTCTTCGTCCGTGATCAGCGGGATGTAGGGATGCTCAGGAATGCTGTCGTCACTGTTGCTGCTGTCCACGCTGCAGCAGTCGTCGTCATCGCTCAGGTAGTCATAGCTGTACGGATAAATGAATCGACGTGTCACAGAGAAACAGTATGACCGATGCTCGAAAGTGAGCTGTACAGTATGTGTAGCGGATGACTTTGTGTGATTTATGAACAAGAACAATAACGATGGGTAAATGTATTTAAACCTCGTTTGTTATACTGAACTTTAATATTGACCTCCAGAAATAAGTGCTGTTTGTTCTGTATAATGCATTGTACATTCTCCCCATCATTCCCACCAAATAATTAACAATAAATACTGAATGGTCATTTGATTATAAACAAGATGATTTTGAACCCTTTAGCATTTTCTATACATCTGCATAAATATGACCTAAAACGTCATCGGAGCAGTCGTGATGTAAACGTGAGCTCACCTCTGAGTGAACTTGAGATATGGTGTATAGTCTATCACTGCCTCCGTTTTTCCATCCAGAGCCTCTCCCTTTAAACAGAAACTGAGAAGACGACATAACTCAGCATCACATGATCTCAACACACCGTCAGAAGATGTTGATTAATTTACAAGAACATCACATCTGACAATCGTGCAGCCGCAAATCATAGGGTTTATATTAATGCACTTGTCAGCACTTTGCAAGAGTCAGAGGTAAAGCTGGAACATCTTCCGGACAGAAGAGTTGACACTTTGTGGTTTCTCTATGACAAGATAAGCTGTAAGTTTTTTGAGATGCTGGTGAGGGAGAAACTGTTTATCACTCCTATAATGCAAGAGAATCAACTTGTTTTCCCGACATTCCACATGGAACTAATCGTAATTACTATAATTACTATAAACAGATTTGCACTCGTTAGCTATTTGCTGTTGTATAAAAGAAATAAAACACTTCAGGATGTGCAGTTATGCAAAATAATATAATAATCAATATGATGATTATTACAAAAATCAATATAATGTACATGGAACCATAGAAGCGAAGAAAATCTAGCGCTGATGCCATACAATCCAGTCTGTGATTGGCTAATCAAATTGACCATAAACCCTGCCCCTTTTGATCTGATGACATCTGTCATTCTGGCGGATCTCGTCTCACCTGAAGTCAATTGCTCCGAGTCCAATTAACATTCCTGTAAGAACGCTGGCTTCTTCTCTTAACATGATGGCCCCTTCGTCGTAGAACCTCCTGTGGGCACACACGCACACACACATAAACACACACACGCCACTCAATAATTCAATAACTAAAGGGTGCATAAAATGAATTATATTGAAAATATACCAAGGAACGTGGTTGTTCTGTTTTAGAAAATTTGCGAAAGTGTGCTTCTGAAGTGAAGTACAACAAGATATTACTTTATACTCTTCTACGTTGTTATTTTTGTAAGTTGATAACTGTCTATAACTGTATCTGATGCTTATTCCAGAATTGGTCAAATTTAGGCACGTGTACTGTGAATAAAGAGTCTGACCTGGTAGTGCGGCTGTCTCTCAGCGCTGTGGCGATGTATTCGGACAGACGTTTTTCCATCAGTGCAACTCTTATCCAAGCTCTGCCCTACATATAACAACAACAAGGATAATAGCAATAATAAAACCGCAAAAGTAATAAGATTGAGACCTATTTTTTTTAATAAGCTTTGAAACTTACCACAGGAACTCCTGACCCTCACCTTTGCTCGAGACGAGCTGATGTTCTCCATGTTCTCGATGCTGCCGATGCAGCTGTTCTGTACTTTACTGCAGGCCAGACGGATGAAGTCCCAGAAACTGCGCTGGCCATCGAACCAACTCCCCGCTCCTGTCACAGAACGAAAAAAAATACAACAACAAAAAATATTTTTCCACGCTTAGGCCTACTGATTCCAGTGCTGTGATTGTAAATGCTTTCGTCGTTTTTTGGGTTGTTTTTTTTTTACCTTTAAAGCAGTGGCTGAGGATGTGCTCAAGAATAGAGGCGAAATTGATGAACTCCTCTGACGAGTCGTCGATTGGTTCCGCCGTATACTTCTCGAGCAGGGTCTTCACCGAAAACCTGCCGCACAAACACACCATGACAATTTCACACACTTTCGGACGTGCTTAAAGAAAGACACGTCATACGATTTATCAATTAATAATTACATATAGTATTGTAGAATATCTGCAAAAACAAGTTCCTGTAATCGTTTCCTCACCAGCCGCTCATTTTTTTTACTCTCCCTTGACGTTAATAAGACAAAAAAAAAAGCTGGAGGCCTGGAGACTGAGAAAAGGACAGAAATCTTGTACTGTGCTCTTGAGTGGCACAACAGAAAATTACAATCACAGTGACACTAGATAATCATGGGCATGTGGTAGTTCATGTATGCTAGCATTTACCTCCGAGTATGTTACACTGCCCTGTGATTCAGCATGAGCAGCAGTTCACAAAAATGAAGTTGGCCGGCTTCATGTGTCCCGAAGGAAGGGCTAGCCTTCAATCTCCCTGGTTGGTAGTTGTCATTATTGGCAGTGGTGGCTCAATGGTTAAAGTCACTGATTAGAAGCTTGGTGATTCAAGCCTCAGCACCGCCAAGCTGCCAGTATGGTGCCCTTGAACAAGGCCCTTAACCCTATCATGGCTGATCCTGCGCTCTGACTCCAGCTTCCTAACAAGCTGGGATATGCCAAAAAAAAAAAAAAAAAAAAAACCTTGTTGTTGGAAATGGGTAGGTGATCAAATTGGGAAGAAAAATGTAGAATAAATGTTTTTAATGAGGGACAAAAACCCAATCTTATACTGTAAAGCCAATTCATGACAATTCATGGCATGGCTTAATCGGAAAAGAAAGTGGCACGGGTGTCACCTTCAGCTGTCTCGTGGAACAACAATGCCCCCTAGAGCTTGGTACACAGGACTGTAACAAATGAGAAAAACAAACCAGCTGTGAACCAGTGTTCAGTCAGCCGTTCAAATCTGCAAGAAGCAACTAATTTCCTCAGCAGAAATCTTTCTCAAATCCCAGATGACTCCCTGGGCCTTACAGTATATAACTGCACTAGATAAGGTATGTTAAGATTCACATGGGATACAGTATAAAACAGTGATGATTTCTTCCTCTTCCACTTTATGATTCACATAGGGTGAAATGACAGCCTTGGTGCACTGTGTCCAATAAATCCCAGCCAATACCCAGCCGCTGACAGCATGCTATTCTCTAGATGAGTGCACCTCACACTATATGTGGGTATAAAAACTTACGTAATGCACTATATGTTCAATATCGGGCCATTCAGAGCTCCCTACTCCCTAGATACTGCACCACACTGTATGTCCATTACATGTCAATTCAATTTTGATTCTGTTTTATTTGTATAGCGCTGTTAACAATGGACATCGTCCCAAAGCAGGATTCAGATTTTAAATGTAGGAATTTATCCCAAATGAGCAAGCCAGAGGCAATGGGGGTGAGGAAAAACTCCCTGTGACGACATGAGGAAGAAACCTCGAGGGGAACCAGACTCAAAAGGGAACCGTCCTCAGCTGGG
The DNA here is from genome assembly GCF_001660625.3 of Ictalurus punctatus. Classification (NCBI taxonomy): domain Eukaryota; kingdom Metazoa; phylum Chordata; class Actinopteri; order Siluriformes; family Ictaluridae; genus Ictalurus; species Ictalurus punctatus. The sequence goes on from NC_030428.2 coordinate 1,873,845, forward strand.
TGTCAACGAATAGGGCGATTATAAATAACTCAATCCCTTCTATAAATGTGTACTACATGGTAATACAATCGTGTAACCAGGAAATACATTACTATACAGTTTTCACATGAAGTCTGTTTTGTTGAACCTACATACTGTACATGTACATTGGGTGTGTATATATATATATATATATATATATATATATATATATATATATATATATATATATACACACACACACACACACACACACACACACACACACACACAAGGGGGGGCGGTGATTTGTTACTTTTCTTAACACTATTATTGTTTTCTTTGAATTATAAATCATTTACAAATAAGATATAAAAAAAACAGAGGGATTTTGTTTAAATAAATAATAAATAAATAAAAAAAAACACTGCTTAAAAATCCACTACACAAAGCCACAGCTTCCACGTCAGTCTTTCTCTCAGCTGGTACCGAGCGCTCCGCGCGCGTCCTTTTACCCTGACGGAAGGTTGTCGTCATGGCAACGACCTCATCCGGGAACTAATCATAAACCGCGTCACCACAAAAGGCGTCTCTCTCTTGCTCTTTTTCTCTTTCTGGTTTTCATAATACAAATAACAAACGAAACAACAAACTCGTGAAAATGTTCCTGTCGTTATATGTATACATATTTATATATATTTAGTCCTTCAGCCTTTTTTTAAGGCTAACGTCGAGGTTTGGTGCTAGTCACCGAGGTATAATAAATACGCTATTGTTAGTATTTAAAAAATGCCTAGCTAGACAAAACTATATTTTAAAAAATATCCAATATATCTATGGAATTCGAGTTATCATCGTAAGCATGCTGTAGACCAGGTCATGTGGTCACTGTGCCTATTTCTTTTGGTTTGTTTTCCTGACCTCCATATGACAATATCACTAGCCTCGATATATCTAAATGGATACCGGAAGTCGCGTGAAAGCAAAAAGGGAGGAAAAAAATACAGGACGGTTTTTTTTGTTTTGTTTTGTTTTGTTTTGTTTTTGTAGGTGCTTTAATCTGGGGATCTGAGAGGTGTATCACGTCCTTGCTAGAGAAATAGTGCACTATGTAGGGTGTTTTAATTAAAGTTTATTAACACACCTGCACACGGTGATCAGGTTCTTCCGTTCCACTGCCACGCTCCTCGAGCCGCATTTCTTGGCGTGCGCGCCCATCGCCATCGCGGTGTGAGCGCGTGCGCTTCGGGAAGAGGACGGCGGCACCCGGCGCCGCTGTCCGTTCAGCACCACGGCCGGCCGCGGAAACCGGAAACGGTGAGGGAGTTGGGGAGCGGGGGCGTGTGGTAGGAGAACCCTCCCTTCCGCTCTGCGTCATATGCGCAACATTCAGCAGACCCTCACTTTATATGTGCACGGTTCATCTGATTCATAAAATGGATTTGTCCGTTATAAAATTGCATAACAAATTCTGTGTGTGTGTGTGTGTGTGTGTGTGTGTGTGTGTGTGTGTGTGTGGATGAAAACAAAATACAGGTGCATCTCAAAAAATTGGAATATCGTGGAAAAGATCGTTTTTTCCCAATTCAAAAAGTGAAACTTACATATATCCTAGATTCATTACACATAATGTGAAATATTTCAAGATTTTTTTGTTTGTTTGTTTGTTTTAATTTCGATGATTACAGTTTACAGCTCACAGAAATCAAAAATCCAGTATCTCAAAATATTGGCGCTTCTACAAATTATTGAATAAATGGTCTGAATACTTTTATGAACCAGAGATTTCAATTTTTGATTTAGATTAATGGGTAAAAATCACAATTATACCATTTAAAATCAAATCTGTTCACATTAAAACCACTGACAGGTGACACACACTTTTTAACTATTGCAGTGAAGGGATGGGAATAAGGTGTCAGAAGCAAGAAAAATGGCCAAGCATAAGGATCTGAGCGACTTTGAAACGGGCCAAATTGTGATGGCTAGACAACTGGGTCAGCAGTTCTTGTGGGGTGTTCCAGATCTGGTACGCAGTGATTCACAGTGCATTGCAGCTTGCTGCATAGTCACAGACTGGTCAGAGTGCCCATGCTGACCCCTGTCCATTGCTTAATGTGCCTACAATGGGCATGTGAGCATCAGAACTAAACCATGGAGCAATGGAAGAAGGTGGCCTGGTCTGATTAATCATGTTTTCTCTTGTATCGTGTGGGCGGCTGGGTGCGTGTGTGTATCGCTTACCTGAGGAAGAGATGGCATCAGGATGCACTATTGGAAGAAGGCGAGCTGGCAGAGGAAGTCTGATGCTCTGGGGAATGTTCTGCTGGGAAACCTTGGGTCCTGGCTTTCATGTGGATGTTACTTTGACACGTACCACCTACCTAAACATTGTTGCGAACCAAATGGAACTGTATTCCCTAAAGGCAGTGGCCTCTTTCAGCAAGATAATGCACCCTGCTGCACAACTTGCAGGACTTAAAGGATCTGCTGTTAATGTCTTTGTGCCAGATACCACAGCACACCTTCAGACGTCTTATGGAGTCCATGCCTCACCGGTCTAGAGCTGTTTTGGTGGCACAAGGGGACCTAAGCCCTAAAACAATTTAGCATTGATAATTGCAAATAAGTGCAATAAAAGTGTATCATTATTCTACATTATCTCCTCTTCATCCAATGTAAATATTTCATTGCTTACCAAGTATTTGGATTCTGCTAGAAATTTCTATTCGTATAGAGAGATGGATGGATGGATGGATGGAAAAGGAAATAAGAATAACAGTGACAGCACTGAACACTAGATGGCGAGCTGTTCTTATTTTATCGCTGAAGACCTTCAGACCATCTCTCCCTTTGCTTTTTTCTTTTTCATTTCCAGTATAACAGCAGCCCTACTGTTTACCACCAAGGGTAAACGCCTTTGTCCTGAAGATGCCAAAAAACTTTAAGTTACAGCTGTGACCAGCTCACACACCAAAATCACCAGGGTTGATATAACACCCACAGTGTTGAATTCACACCCTACAGTGTTTATATAAGTCCTTTGGACTCATATAAAGACTCTGGGTGTTAAACACTATTTCCTAAGTTACAATATTTTATATGTTTTCGATGTTCTATTGTGAAAAGCCTATGGGTTTATGAGGTTTGCAAATCACTGCATTTTGTTTTTATTTACATTTTACACAGCGTCCCAACTTTTTTGGAATTGGGGTTGTACATTGTGACACTGTACTTTTGGTATTTGTTATATTGATCTGTTTTGTATTATCATGTTATGTTAGGAGTGTGTGTGTGTGTGTGTGTGTGTGTGTGTGTGTGTGTGTGTGTGTGTGTGTGTGTGTGTGTGTGTGTGTGTGTTTGGGTGTGTGTGGGTGTGTGTGGGTGTGTGTGGGTGTGTGTGATGTGATGTTGAATGATCTTGTGCTGGATTGCCAAGTAAAATCCATGTGAACGCTTTCCTTTGCCAGATGTTGAGTAATTTTGTGTGTGTGTGTGTGTGTGTGTGTGTGTGTGTGTGTGTGTGTGTGTGTGTGTGTGTGTTTTTGAAGCAGCTCTGTGAAATTCCAGACAGCAGTGAGAGTTGTCAGAAGAAAGAAAGAGTGCAAAAGGAGCCGAACGTGGCATTGCCCCCACTAGAGGGAAAAGCTGAGGATAAACTCTCAAAGAAATAAATGGTTTAAAAATAAACACAAAATCAGACTTCAGGTGCAGAATGTCCTCTATTCTTCTTCACAAATGTCTGAAATTAAAGTGTCATTCATTTTGCAAATAAAAGTATAATATATTGGTATTTTATAATACAAATAATAATCTATTAGTATTTTATTTTATATTTTTATAATAAAAAATATTTGTATTTTGTTTTTTTAAAAAAATAATAATAGGTTAGTGTTTTATAGTAAAATAATAAATAATATCCTGTAGTTTGTATAATAAAAACAATATGTTAGCATTTAATAGTACAAACATTAAAGTATTAATATGAATATATATAAATAATGAAATGTAATATTAATATTTCATACTAAAACATAATACTATTATTACTATTAGTAATCATTGTAAATTAATAAAATATTAGTATGTTATAGTAGAAAATTATAGAATATTAGTTTTACATGGTAAAAAATGCAATATTGGTATCTTATAGTAAAATTAATAAAATATTAGCAAGTTATAGCAGAAAATAATAGAATATTAGTATTTCATAGTACAAAATAACATTTTTATATTTCATAGTAAAAATAATAAAATATTGGTATTTCATAGTAAACAATAACACAATATTAGTATTTCATAGTAAAAATTCTAAAATATTTATAGTTCATAGTAAAAAAATAATACAATATTAGCATTTCATAGTAAAATTAACAAAATATTAGTATGTTATCGTAGAAAAAATTATAGAATATTAGTTTTTCATATTGGTATCTCATAATGAAAAAAATATATTTATAGTTCATAGTAAAAAAAAAATAAAATATATATTAGTGTTTAATAGTCAGAATAGTAAATATACTTATTTAAAAAGAAAAATTGTATTCTATAGTAAATAATAATAATAATAATAAATGAGAAATATCTTGGTATCCTGGCAGAATTCATACAGCCCCAAAGCATTACTGATCCCCCTCAATGTTTTAGACTGGTTTTGGGGACTTTTCCAATTGCATACTCTTCCTGGCAAATTTCCAACTATTTCAGTTTTTAAAAGCTTTTTAAAAAAAAACATATATATATACATATATACATATATACATATATACACATATATATAGATAGATAGATAGATAGATAGATAGATAGATAGATATACAGTGAGGGAAAAAAGTATTTGATCCCCTACTGATTTTGTACGTTTGCCCACTGACAAAGAAATGACCAGTCTATAATTTTAATGGTAGGTTTATTTGAACAGTGAGAGACAGAATAACAACAAGAAAATCCAGAAAACCGCATGTCAAAAATGTTATAAATTGATTTGCATTTTAATGAGGGAAATAAGTATTTGACCCCCTCTCAATCAGAAAGATTTCTGGCTCCCAGGTGTCATTTATACAGGTAACGAGCTGAGATTAGGAGCACACTCTTAAAGGGAGTGCTCCTAATATCAGTTTGTTACCTTTATAAAAGACACCTGTCCACAGAAGCAATCAATCAATCAGATTCCAAACTCTCCACCATGGCCAAGACCAAAGAGCTCTCCAAGGATGTCAGGGACAAGATTGTAGACCTACACAAGTCTGGAATGGGCTACAAGACCATTGCCAAACAGCTTGGTGAGAAGGTGACAACAGTTGGTGCGATTATTCGCAAATGGAAGAAACACAAAAGAACTGTCAATCTCCCTCGGCCTGGGGCTCCATGCAAGATCTCACCTCGTAGAGTTGCAATGATCATGAGACCAGTGAGGAATCAGCCCAGAACTACAGGGAGGATCTTGTCAATGATCTCAAGGCAGCTGGGACCATAGTCACCAAGAAAACAATTGGTAACACACTACGCCGTGAAGGACTGAAATCCTGCAGCACCCGCAAGGTCCCCCTGCTCAAGAAAGCACATATACATGCCCGTCTGAAGTTTGCCAATGAACATCTGAATGATTCAGAGGACAACTGGGTGAAAGTGTTGTGGTCAGATGAGACCAAAATGGAGCTCTTTGGCATCAACTCAACTCGCCGTGTTTGGAGGAGGAGGAATGCTGCCTATGACCCCAAGAACACCATCCCCACCGTCAAACATGGAGGTGGAAACATTATGCTTTGGGGGTGTTTTTCTGCTAAGGGGACAGGCAACTTCACCGCATCAAAGGACGATGGACGGGGCCATGTACCATCAATTCTTGGGTGAGAACCTCCTTCCCTCAGCCAGGGCACTGAAAATGGGTCATGGATGGGTATTCCAGCATGACAATGACCCGAAACACACGGCCAAGGCAACAAAGGAGTGGCTCAAGAAGAAGCACATTAAGGTCCTGGAGTGGCCGAGCCAGTCTCCAGACCTTAATCCCATAGAAAATCTGTGGAGGGAGCTGAAGGTTCGAGTTGCCAAACGTCAGCCTCGAAACCTTAATGACTTGGAGAAGATCTGCAAAGAGGAGTGGGACAAAATCCCTCCTGAGATGTGTGCAAACCTGGTGGCCAACTACAAGAAACGTCTGACCTCTGTGATTGCCAACAAGGGTTTTGCCACCAAGTACTAAGTCATGTTTTGCAGAGGGGTCAAATACTTATTTCCCTCATTAAAATGCAAATCAATTTATAACATTTTTGACATACGTTTTTCTGGATTTTCTTGTTGTTATTCTGTCTCTCACTGTTCAAATAAATCTACCATTAAAATCATAGACTGATCATTTCTTTGTCAGTGGGCAAACGTACAAAATCAGCAGGGGATCAAATACTTTTTTCCCCTCACTGTATATATATATATATATATATATATATATATATATATATATATATATATATATATATATATATATATATATATATGGCTTTGACTGAACTTAAATGTATTTCAACTGCGGATGTATTGTTATAACCATTCCCTGACTCTTGTGAGTGATGAAGAAATTTTACATGTGTGAAACCACACATTTCTCACATCACAGGGAAACTGGAATAGACATTCTGGAGAAAGCACTTGAAAATACCTTTTTGTTTTGTTTTGTTTTGTTTTGTTGCTGTACAATTCATTTGTATTCATTTTATGTATTCTAGGGTGTCAATAATTGTGATGAATTTTTTTATTTAAAAAAATATATATTTAAAACGAGACATTCTTATGAGAATGCTTTTTGTTAAAAACCCGTCATTTGTATTTCAGATTATTTGAGTGGAAAATTTTGACTTTGATCCAGTTTGAAACTACACACTCCTCTTCATAGATTGAACAACTTTAAAAAAAAATAAAATAAAATAAAACACCAACCTTTTCCCCTAAAGGCTGTTAGCAGAGTGAGGCAAATATTTATCCCGGATTTTGAGTGTGTAAAGGGAAGGACATTTTATTTGATCTGTTATCAAAATAAATACAATCTATGTAGATTTCAAATACAACTGCATCATTCTTAAGTAATATAAGTTTTAAGAAATATGTCTTTATGGACTGGGCAAAACGTTAATACATCAATTGGAACATCACAATAGTAACATAAAGCAAATTGTGCATGGACAGGAAATTCTGATATTTCAGAAGAATTTACATCTACACCATACATAAATGACAGTATCATATAAGGAACATACAATGTGTTCTACAGTACATGCATACAGATATTATTGGAATGCTGTTGGAGCCATCAAAAATATGAACAGGTACAAGCAGAAATGATAACTTTATGACTGCGATTAAAATACATCTCTAGTTGAGACCAATTATGAGCTGGAGTGGTGCAGCTGAGACTGAGCCAGAATTCACACCTTATGCTGACACGGCTAACTTTTCTACCTCTGGGGTTTCTCATTGTTTTTGGGGCATAGTGGTAGGGTTCATATTTCATTAGTAAAAAACAAAACCAAAAAAGGTGCTTTAAATGGCTGTATTTATTTATTTATTGTCACAGTGGAGCTTCCAAAGTTGGCTGTTCAGAAAAGCACTAATTGACCTTAAGTGTTTTTTTCATCTCCCAGCCAATCAGGTTGCAAGTTGCAAGAAGTAAAAAAAAAAAAAAAAAAAAAAAAACAATACCAAGTGTATACTGTAATGTATCAGTTGGTTCAGTGTGTGTGTGTTTGCATTTATGTCATTTTTAAATCTAAAAAAATACATATATACAGTATATAACAATAACACATACTGTATTTGCTAAAAGAACCTAAAGAAATATGGCTTGGTAAAGTGTCTGAGACATACTCACATCGACCTTGAACAAAAAATGGAACCGAGTCGTCCCTTTAGATCGGAAAAGAGAGATGGGAAGTCTAAATCTTTAAACATTGAAACTGCACACATGGCGAGAAGACATCGTTTTACCACTTTCTAGCCATCTTTCTTTCCATTTACAGAGTCTGGAACCTCACACGGCTCACTTCCTGTATTCCTCAGACCATGTTCGAGTTTCCCACTCTCATTCCCAGCAACGTTTGCTCGGAGAGCGGAGAGTCAAGATTTATGGTGGTGCTAGTAACCATTTGTATTTGTATTGTCTGTGTGTGTGTGTGTGTGTGTCATTTCAAAGCTGCCTTTGATTTTCAGGCATGTGTCTACAGAGTAAGTAAAGCTGTCTCAGTGCTGAATCCTGAATAACAACATCTCACCTTCACATCAAGCTTCCTGTTCCAGTCGATTGGAGGAAACTGGAATCATTCTGCGATTTGCTTGTACACTGAATACTTAAATTGTCGGTTAAAACAAAAGAAACTTTTTTTTTGGGGGGGGGGGGGGGTTGGGGGGTTACACATTAAGTTAACGCTATCTATCAGTTGTTGAAGGTGATGGGATTATTTGTGGATTCAGTGAATGGACACAATGGACACACACACACACACACACACACACACACACACACACACAGACACAGACACACACACACAAAAACATCCAACAGAAAAATGAAACGTGAACATATCCTGCAAATAGTCAACAATCTAAAACCTAAAGCAAAAAAATATAGTGAGAGTAGTACCAAACTATTTCAAATATTTATATCTCATGCAGAAAACCAATTCTGACGTTATCCGAGGATGCACAAACTTTTGCACTTACAATAGGTTCTAGTAAAAGTAAGGTAGTGCGATAGCTACACACAACGACGTAGGTGCCGCTATACACGGTTTGTTGTAAAAAGTTGGAATTAGCCGCAGCTAGGTACAATCGTTGCGTCTAATACTAGCAACTAGCAAATAAAAACACATCTGTCTCATGTCAACAGTACAAGTTTCGATAAAAATCTAAACGGAAAACACTATAAACGCTACAATAGTTATATATTCAACGTGTGTTGCTTTAAGTATTTTTAGTTCATGCTAAGCAGCAACATGCTATTCCTACCAGGGCCTTTGCTAAATCTTCAGCATACTGTATTCTACTGCATGGCACATTTAAGAATGGATGAAAGTTCATGCAGATGTTTAAGAACAAGATTGGGGTTTTTTTTTTTCCAGTATCTGTGATAAATGTTTTGTGCTTATCATCTAGCATTATTTAGTCATATATAAAATAATAATAATAATAATAATAATAATAATAATAATAATAATAATAATAATGATAGTAATAAACTAGCTAGCCTGCTAAATAGCATATAAAACCACCTATATTTCTGTTTTGCAAGATGGTTCTAATGATTTATAATTATATTTTGTTTGACTTCCTGTTATACTAATTAATATATATATATATATTAAAAAAAAAAAGGAAAATATGGGACAACCATGACTGACACTGAATCTGAAAGTTTTTACAAGACCACACCGCAGACATTCCACAATGCTGGGCTTTGTAGAAGACTGATGAGAAGAGAGATTTTTTTATTTTTTAAATAATAATAATTCATAATCCAAAACAATAATTCAAAACAATAATAACAAAAATCCAAGACTGCTGTTTCCGTTTCCCTGAGAAAACCTTCCCCACTGTAAAGCATGGTGGTGGTAGCATCGTTTTGCGCCAATGCGTTTCATCGGCACAGACTGAGAAACTGGTCATGGTTGAGTGTAGGAATAACAAGAAATATTCATCCGAAAGCGACACTGGAGTGGCTCAAAACCACGAAGCTGAATATGTTAGAATGTCCCAGTAGTCAAACCCATTCAGAATCTGAGGTAAGACTTTGAACATTGTTGTTCACCAATGGTGTGCATCCAATCTGACAGAGCTTGAGCAATTTTACCAAAAAGAATAGGCAAAAAATACCAGGCTCCAGATAAAAAGCTAATAGGAGACATTTTCCAAGAAGACTTACAGTTGTAATTGTGGACGCCAAAATGATCCATTTCTGCTTACTTATTATTTAATTAGTCTTTGTGTCGCAATAAAAACAATATATTTTGCACCTTCGCATGTTTGACATATTTTATAAAATCACAATTGAGTCCAATTTCGGTTCCAGGTAGTAAAACAACAAAATAAAGAAGAAGGATAGGGACTATCCTAAGTTCTTACTTTCACTGCAGTAGGTCATGATATCTAATCATCAAATAAATATGCATGACTAAATACAAACTCTGGTCACGTCAGTAGTTTTGACTAAGGAAATAATAAAAACACGATATACAAAACAGTGAACACACACATCCGGGCATCAAATAATGTCACGGCACATCAGTTTCAGACATTTAACATGACGCTTGACCCGCTATCCAGATGAAATTCAACAACATATCACGAGAGGTTTTTCATAGAATTGTTTCCAGATCTTTTGAAGCGGAAAGATCTTCAGGTATAAAGTATAGCGATGGATCTTTTTCGAATTCCTCCTCCTCTACTCGACGTCCTACAATGTTTTGTCCATTCTGATCATACAGTAACCCCATGCTGTCGGCCCTTCTCAGCTCTGACTTCTGAACTGTGGGTAATGTGATCTCTGCGGTCTCGTTGGGTGTGGCGACATGCAGGTTAGCGACGTGCGATTGGCCTCTGACTCCTAAGGACACTCCCCGAGCCAGAATTGGTCCCTGGGTGCCAAGGGAGATGCTTTGTGTGGTGGTGTGTGATGTCATACCGCCGTAGTAACAGCTCCCACCCCCGGTGCTGCTGACTACACGTGCCTTTTGCTTGATGTCCAGAGAGAGGCTCCGCCTTAGCCACGCCTTTTTTACCTCCGCCTGCACCTGTGATCGACAAATACAGTTACAGGACTATTTTTAATATGCTCGAGTCATAGCAGGCTTACACGGGTGCAGTATTTAGGGATCCCTCTGGGATCTGACCGAGGTGGTCTCACTCCACTCCCAGCTGAACTCAATGTCCGTGAGAAAGCGATTCGACTCTGAATCGACACACTGCAGGAAGTGAAGGAAACACGCCATGTGTTTTGGGTTGTAGGCAAGATTTTAAAAAATGTAAAGCTTTTGCAAGTTGCTAGTTGTTACAATAAGTCGGATCAGGAAGATTTTCAAGTTAAGAAAAATGGCTTTTAAAAGGAATTGAAAAGTTCGATCGGGACGCAGAACTACATAAGAACATGTGCACGTAATTTTCAACATGGTCGAAAAATCAGTTTTTTATTCTCTAATATAAAATTAACTGATTATGGAAATGTGGGCATGTCACTTAGTTCAGATAATGAAAATGGGATATGGGAAGCATTTTTGCATTTTTATATCTGAATAGGTACAGTTACATGGATGAGAATAAATACGGCCTGGACAGTACTGAACATTTTAAAGAAGCCTGAACTCTTATAAAAAAAAATTAAATAAAATATATATATATATAAAAAAAAGCATCTGTAGTACCTCTCCATTGCAGAAACAGTAGATGAAGGCCACAAAAAAGCCCTAAAAGGAGGAAAAAGAAAAACATCATACCAAACATTTTTTAATAGATCAATAAATTTGCTTTCTGGTACAAACTGATTTTCAGTAATAGCTGCAAACTAACACGTACATAAGCGCACACTTAATTCCACATTACCGAGTGAAGCGTCTACAGTACAGTATATGTACCGAAACCTGATTTTTGGGCTCATCTAGTAAGTTTGATCTTCACTCGAGGTGTAAAGTTCTTTATTGTGTTTTCTAGCTTTTTACAACCGATGAATGAATTTAAAAGTAAAAATCAAAGTCGTCACCACTTGTTCAGAGAGTGTGTGTGGGGAAGAGTGTGTACCTGTAACGAATTGAAGAACATATCGTAGTGCATCTGGATTTGCCAAAGCAGCCCGTTGACCTCTGTGTAAGGAAGACCCATAAACACCATGTAGTGCACCCCGAAGAGCGGCATCAGCACCAGGGTCGATTTCAGCAGCTTCCTGTACAACAGCATGACAACAGCATTTCAGACTTTCACCATGTTTACTATTTTACATGGATTTTTTTTAAAAATGACTTTTACTTTGTTTACAATTTTGCGTTGGTAATGTTTTCTTATTTTCGCACTGATTATTATATATTGTGTAGGTAACTTTTTTTTTATTATTATTGTCACCTTGATTACTATTTTGCAATGGTCAATTTTTCTTTCTTTGACCGTACACGCTATTTCACAAGAGTAACGTTTCTCACTCTTTACTGTTTTGTGTTAATTACTTAGCAACCTTAGCGTTACAGCTCTAACATCAAGTCTATCTGGCTCTATTAACTACATTTGAGCTGCATAGATCAACAAACTGCCTCCATCGTGATGATTCGTATATTTTGTCTCCTGCATGTTTATGGAAGGCCGGTGTTTGACCTGTACTGCTGCCTCGGGTCCAGTTTCCCAGTGTTCGTCTCCCACAGCTTTGACGCCAAAACCCTGATGATGTTGAGGAAAAGAAAGAAGTTGACCTAGAGAGTAAGAGGGAAATACGATACGATAAGAGTTTATGATGTATAGAATTGTGACGGCTTCGGAAAAACCAAACAGAATATCGATAGGACAAGCAGCAACGGTTTGCTTACAGTGATGGCTGCGAGGATCGGAACTTGAAAAATCCATTTCACATTCCCTGCACTGATATCCCAACATCTGGAAGACCAACACTGATGTTAATTCATGCAGTCTCTATAAAAATAAAGCAAAAATTCTCTTCACTTAAACTAACACAGTGTCCTCACTGAAAACTTTACAGTATCAGTGATTACACACATTTTTTAAAATCGGTTTAAGTAAAGCGCCTGCCGTACAAATCCCTGTGAATGAGATGTTACTATAGAAACAATATCTTTAACTCTGATGTACACAGAAAACTGAGATGGAACTTACTGGGTATCAGCCAGCGAGGCTCGAACGCTGACCCAAATTGAGACAAATACAGCGGGAACACCTGCAGCAAAGACAATTTGGAAAACCAATAACTTTCTGCTCGGCTTAGTTACGACCAGAATATAAACCCGCCATTTGCCTACGGAAGTGTGGGCGTGTCACTGAGTACAGATAATGAAAATGGTATATGAGAAGCGCTTTTTACATTTTATATCTGAATAGAAACTGTTACAAATAAACAAATAAATAAATAAATAAATAAAGTGGGGAGCTCACCCCAGCCTATGATGGTTAGAGCCCACAGGTAATTTTTATCAGACAGGAAAGCCATGAAGATCAGACTGTGCAGGTACAGGCCCTCCACCAGGATCCAGTAGTGATTGGTCGCCAAGAAATAGTGGAAAAAGGTCACGGCGACTTTACAGCCCACCTTGACACCAAGACATACAAGCAAAAATAATAATAAGAAGAAGAGGAAGAGTTAGAGGGAAAACAAGTTATCAAATCATTTTTTTATCAGGAGAAAATTCTAATTCATACAGATTTTCCAATGACGTCAAATGTAGTTGCTTAGTCAGACAGTATGTGTGACAGCTTGAGTTAGAGAATGACTAATGTTTATAACCAGGGTCATCTAGCACACATTACTTCCACCTTGTTTGCCATTTTGTGAGGGTAAATCTTCTTACTTTTGCCTTTTTACCATTTTGCATCGAATGTTTTCGTTACTTTCAGCTTGTTTACCATTTCTTCTGTGTGGATTTTACTGTTTTACATGCGTAATTTTGGTTACTATTCCATTCTTTGGCATTGTATGTGGGTAAATATTGTGTTTTCTACCATAATAATTGCGTAATTTTTCTTAATTTTTGCCTCATTTAGTGTTTCGCATGAGTAACGTTTGTTACTGTTTGTATTGTTTTGTGCACCACTCAATTAAATAGCCTATGGAATCAGAATATATATATATATATATATATATATATATATATTTTACTTCATATGAATCATGTGAATTCATATGACATACTTCATTCAATTACTTATAATTTGTGTGTATTGCATGTGTACCATCTGAGCTCGGGTTCCCACTTCTCCATACTCGGCTTGGTCGTCTTCCTCTGTATAGAGCACAGCGTCCTTCACGAAGATGCTGACTGCTCGGCATATGAAGGAGGTGAACAGGTGGGTGTGGATGTAGTTACGAGTGCAGTGTAAACGTCTATAACAAAGTTAGGAGTGTGTTAAATCATGCTGGTGCTCCACTCCGGGCTGTAAAATGAATTGTTGTTTATGGATGTAAGGTAAACATTTTCCTGAATTTGCACCCATATGGCATGAAGAAATGTAACCGATAATTTCGGATCTCCAAAATGTGTACATGTCTTTCTGCATTAATGCTGCCCTCACAGAAGTGTGAGTTACCCATGCCATGATCACTGACACGCGCACATACCATGACAGATGCTGGATTTTGGACCTGACAGTCAGTACGTTTACATGGACAACAATAATCCAATATTAACCCGATTAAGACGATACTCCGATTAAGCAACTAGCATGCAAACAGCAATTTTTAATTACCTTAATCCGATTAAGGTCATACTCGAAGTAAACATAAATGGAATTAAGATGTGTGGAGTGTTCCTGTTTTAGTCGCATTATCGACGTGTATTACAGAAAAGTACACACCTTAATCACACTATTAACGCCGTGTGGGAGTTTTCACCGCATTTTGCGACAGGACACGTACACACGGCAACGCTCAACCATTTTACGGCAAACAAGAGAGCACAGCTGCGTCCCAAACCACGTACTTGCCTACTGTAGATCTATAGTAAGCAAAATACATGTATCTCGGCTACTATATAGACGGTAAGTACGCGGTTTGGGACGGAGCCCTCGGCTTCAAGCAGTCGTCCATTAGCATGAATAGCATGACAAATAATTAACCGCACTTGAAGTGTTCGTAAATTTTTTTTTAATAAAAACGCCCAAAACTGTATACGGTTCCATAACGAAGACGAACTGTATGTTGATACGTGAAATTCTGGAGGGACTTCAGACGGCATGGCATGGTGACGTAATGACGCAGGCTGTTAATCGAACTATGTTCTATAACGTAAAACAGGAAAGGAGTATTCTAAAAGCGACTCATGTAAACACCTTAATCAGAATATTGTTTTATTCAGAGTAAGGTCAATAATTAGATTACTGCTGTCCATGTAAACATAGTCACTGATAACAGCTTGGACGGTCCTTTTTCCCCTTTACCCCGGACAACACAACAGCTGTTTTGTCCAAAAAGTATTTGAAATGTCGACTCATTGGACCACAAAACACGATTCCACTGTGCTACTGTCCATCTCAGATGAGACCAAGCTCAGAGAAGTTGGCGGCGCTTCTGTATATATGGTTTCTGCTTTGCATAGTAAAGCCTTAACTTGCATCTGTGGATGCAGCAGCGAATGGTTTCAACTGACAAAGGTTTACCAAAGTATTCCCGAGCAAATGTCAGGATATCCATTACAGACTCATGACGGTTCAAAAAAAAAAAAAACTATGCAGTTGATTAGATAAAATATCAAATACCTTGTCTTTATACGTTTTCTGTTTAAAAACAAGCCAAAGTACATTTACAAGTCCCTCCTCTTTGTTTTTATTAGAATTTTCCATACTGCCCCAATTGAGGTTTTTCAGAATTGGGGTTGTAGTAATGAGATGCTTCAGGTAATCACTGTTACTGCCTAGAATCTACATGAGTGACTGCCATGCCATTGTTAGTGAGATAGGGTGAAAGTGTAGGCTTTGTATTTTCTTTTGCTTTGTTCGGAATAGGGTAAATGGTTTGAAAGATTACTTAGTGTTATTCATGTGCATTATCATCCAGAAGCTATTTTTCTCCCCACATATTTTCTGTACATTAAGAGCAAACTGAAGAAGAAGAAAAAGCAGTTTGTGAGAGCATTTCGTGTGAATATGCCAGGTGGAAATAGAGATTTGGACTTCTATCAGTGGTGAAATGATGAATGTACGAGAAAACACTTTATATGACAGAACACGTGTGGAAAAACCTCAAAGCATTTTGCTCTAAACGTACTTGAAGTAGCAGAGGATGAAGACGGCTGCCAGTAATGAGGTCAGCGAGATGGAGTAACCCGTAGTGTACATCACATGAAGCCGCCTGAACACCTCCTGGGGAAGAACGAATCAACGGTGAGATTATAAATAGTTGAATCATTTACTCATGAATGAAAATGAAATTGACTTTTAACTGATTGGTTTGGAGAGCAGACATCATAATTGTTATTTCTGTTCATTTAATGTTGTATTTTCATCTTGGCTGATGTTTTTCCCAAGATATATTTAATGTCATGGGCATTATTTCCAAATTATACCAGGTATATTCCGTATAATCACTGTCAAATTCTGAAAAACAGCAGCTCTGACAGCAGTGCAGCTACAAACCACAGGTTTATATTAACGTGCTCGTTCTAATACAATATCATTGCTATACTAACAGCTCATTTACAGGGACTTCCACTTTTCCATACAGTCAGCTCCAGAATGATGAATTTACTTCAATTAAAAGTTTGATGTCTTAAATATTTATAGTGTGAGATTACGCTAATTAATGGTCTGCACTTATATAGCACTTTTATCCAAAGTGCTTTACACTGTGTCTCATTCACCCATTCACACACACACTCACACACCAATGGTAGCAGAGCTGCCATGCAAGGCACTAACTTTCCATTGGGAGCAACTTGGGGTTCAGTGTCTTACCCAAGGACATTTCGGTATGTGGAGTCATGTGGGCCAGGAATCAAACCGCCAACCTTATGATTAGTAGACAACCCACTCTACCACCTGAGCCACAGCCGCCCCAATTAATTAATTACACAAAGATATTTCTTTCATAGCTTTCTTTTACCAAAGGTGCCAATAACTCTGGAGATGACAGTTTATATATTTGCCTATCATTTGAAGCTTACGCCAACTTGATTTGCCATAAATAACCTAAAAAATACAAACACACACACACACACACACACACACACACACACACACGCAAACACACACACACACACACGCAAACACACACCTCCTCCTGCCTGCCATGGTTAGACTGCAGCTTCATCGTGCACTCAGTGTAATCAGCCCAGGTACGGTTGATGGTGGGAACCTGCTCCCAGTTCCCAAACTCATCGCAGTTACGGTACGCATGACCTTAGCAAAACATAATTTTTGTTTAAAAAAAAAACAAAAAATATATTACCATTTTACAAACTCCTACATCATAAAACAAGAAATGTCTTACATGTTAAAGAGAGAAAAAATTACCGCACAGAAATATTTAGATTGATATTATTACAATAAGAAACATAAGAATAGAATTAGAATAAGGAAAAAAATAGATAAAAACTTAGAATTAATGCAATACAAATATAGAAAAATGACAACAAGTAGAAATGCAAAATCGTAGACCTTCCCAAAACAAAACAAGATTTGAATTCGCATGTCAGCTTTACCAAGCGCTTTCTGATTTCTCAGATCTACAGACCTCTGTGGTCGAAGTCATAAATATACTCAGGGCAAGGCACAGCTACAAGCTGATTGCGCTTCCCTCTCGGCCAGCAGATGATGCCGTCCCACTCCGGCACGCAGTCGCCTTCTGGGGATACAGATTAATAAATCAGAAAACAATTTATAAAAAAGAATTGCTTTATGCGTTCATTGTACTTTCGCAGGTGATACTTGTCTATAAGTGATGACGTAAAGCAAAGCACTTTTATACAGTATACACAGAGTGTCCTCCACTAATATTTGCACCCTTGGTAAATATGAGCAAAGAAGGCTGTGAAAAATTGTCTTTATTGTTAAAATTTTTTTATCTTTTGTTCAAAAAATTCACAAAAATACTCATAGACATCAAACAATTGCAAACACAACACAGGTTTACACCTGGGTGACTAGGAACAGGAAATTACTCAATCATGACTTCCTGTTTCACAGGGGTATATATATGAGGTAACACATAGGCCAAATTCCCTTAGTCATTCATAACAATGGGTAAGAGCGAGGAATATAGCTGTGATGTGCGGCAAAAGGTTGTTGAGCTTCACAAAATGGGGCGTGTCTATAAGAAAATAGCACAAGCATTGAAAATGCCCATTTCCACCATCAGGGCAATAATTCAGAAGTTCTAGTAAACTGGAAATGTTATGAATCAACCTGGAATGGGCATTATCAAGTGGATAAAACATCTCCAAGGATCACAGCTGGAGAATTGCAGAAGTTAGTTGCATCTTGGGGTCAGAAAGTCTCCAAAACTACAATCTGAAGTCACCTACATCACCACAAGCTGTTTGGAAGGGTTTGAAGAAAAAAGCCTCTACTGTCATCCAAAAACAAACTCGAGCGTCTTCAGTGTGCAGACACTACTGGAACTTCAAATGGGATCGGGTTCTATGGTCAGATGAAACCAAAATAGAGCTTTTTGGGAATAAACACAGAGGTGGTTTTGGAGCACACAGAGAGATAGCCATATGGAAAAGTCCCTCATGCCCACGGTTAAATATGGAGGTGGATCTTTAATGTTTTGGGCTGTTTTTCTGCCAGAGGACCTGGACATTTTGTTAGGATACATGGCATCATAGACTCTATCAAATATCAACAGATATTAAATGAAAACCTGACTGCCTCTGCCAGAAAGATTCAAATGGGCCGTGGTTGGATCTTCCAGCAGGACAATGATCCAAAACATCATCAAAATCAACACAGAAATGGTTTACTGACCACAAAATCAAGGTCCTGCCATGACCATCCCAGTCCCCTGACCTGAACCCTATAGAAAACCTGTGGGGTGAACTGAAGAGGAGAGTCCACCAGCGTGGACCTCGAAATGTGAAGGATCTGGAGAGATTCTGAATGGAGGAACGCTCTCAGATCCCTCACCATGTATTCTCCAACCTTATCAGGCGTTATAGGAGAAGACTCAGAGCTGTTATTTTGGCAAAGTGAGGTAGCACAAAAATAATTGTTGCACACCTATACTTAACAAATAACTTTTTTTTTTTATAAACTTGTTGTTTGCACAATTGTTGTATATCCATGACAGCAGAGTATTCTTGTGAATTCTTTGAACAAAACAATCAAAAGGTTTAACAATAAAGACAAATTTTCACAGCACTGAATGTATATACCCACATGCTGAAATAAAGACAGCTATTTCCAGAAACCACAGAATCAGCTCCTGGAGGTTTTCTCGGTCACGTAGAAAACTAATCAACACAAATCTAGAGTCTAGAATTCAATGGCATTGTACAAGTAATGAAAACACACAATGTACGACGGTAACAACGGGATACGGGACGTCAATATCTCTCAGTGGGAATAATGTGATAGAACTGATTGCACATTCGTACTGTGCGAGATCAATACAGAAACAAATCTGATCAGAGATAAGCGTCTGAACCTGGGACTGATTAGCATTTCATTTTCTAGATTTATTGATGCTGTTGTGTGCAGGAAATTGGATTAGAGGACCTTTGGAGAAAGAAAAAAAAAAAGACAGGTGCTACATCAGTGTGTTTATGACGCCTAATTGAATTTCACTAACTGAAGCATGAAAGCACCCTGAAGCAAAAAGAAAGCTCTTCTTTTTTATTATTATTAAACTGTCGGTTTGTCAGATTATTTACAACAAAAATTGCAACAAAGCTCGTATTATTTGGCATAGATCTGGCCTTCTGAACAACGATTTAGCAATTTTTTCCGTGACGTACCTCGTACCGTGCTCAGCTGGGCTCGGATGCTTCTCTCACACCTTGCCCGTGCACGAATCAGGAGGAAAATTTGCTCATCCCGAGTAATGACGTCATCAGAATCGATCTGTGACAGGAGGGAATAAAAAGTCCGAATGAGATCATCCCTAAATCTCCTTAGGCTCTTTTCTTCTGGTGGCTTGAGATGAGATATACAGTATGTTCGCCAAACGGTTTTAAGTTTAATACCGAAATCAGGAATTCGTTAATTTGTTTTGACTCAAAAATACCATTTTAAAAGCATGATAAAATGATATCCCATGCACACGTTACGACTTCATGATCTCAATTTACTCTCGAATGCAAATTACTGGATCAAGTGTTATTTTCTAAGATGATGAATGATGCAAGTGGAACCCATTTTGTTGAATTAAACCAAATTTGCATTGATTGATGTGATAATTGCAACCTAACTGTGCTTAAAGGTATTTTTTATCTCCTTGTGTCATTTTTTTCTTTTTTATGTACGTTACCTGATTTGTCCACATGTGTACAGCTTCATATTTATACGCTAGGAAGACCAGACATCGTAAAAGGCAACTGTTGAGTTCCTCTGGACTGAGATCAAGTCAAAAAAGATGTGAGGTTTTTGGGGTTTTTTTTTTTTTGCATTTTTGTCAAATATTCCTTAGGGGTGTAAATAATTTTGGCACAGATAAGTAGTTATCGTTGATCTCAACTTTGTCGTTAGGAAATGTTAGGTAAACGTATTGGGTGTTTTTATGAAGGGTGCCATTATTTCTGGCAGACAATGAGCTCACTTGTCAGCATTTCAGCATCAATGGCTTTCCATCTCTGTCTGGAAGAACCCCTTGGCCTGATCTGTTGCCTCTAGCGATTGTGAAATACTTTCACCATACTGTGATATGTGGCAGTCCTGCTTTAACCTTCTTTGTGTCGTCTCACTCTCTCAATCCTTCTTTCCTTCTCTCACTCTCTTTCCTTTGGCTCTAATCTGTCTTCCTCACTTCTTTGTGCTGGAAAAGGTGGAGAGTTGAACACAAGAGGCTTTGTGCCTAAAATACACTTCACAACCACTGAGCAAAAGTAGCAGAAACAAGCTCTCTGTGTGTGTGTGTGTGTGTGTGTGTGTGTGTGTGTGTGTGTGTGTGTGTGTGTGTGTGTGTGTGTGTGTGTGTGTGTGTGTGTGTGTGTGTGTGTGTGTGTGTGTGTGTGTGAGAGTGAGAGAGAGAGAGAGAGAGTGTACACAGGCCGATTCTTTTGTTTTTGCTATACACCAAAGACATTTGGGTTTTGGGTTTGAGATCAAAAGATGAACATGAGACAATAAACTAGAATTTCAGCTTTCATTTCCTGATATTACATCTAGAACACGGCACTTAGAACATTTTCGTTTTTCAAGCGAACAAAATAGTGGAACATATATCTGACAGCTGTTTAAACGATTAATAGCTCTTGGTTTGAGCCATGGGTTTCGCTTATTAAAAAAAAAAAAAATACTTGTTGTTAAAAAGGATAAATCAACATGAAGACCAGAGAGCTGTGTATGGGAGATATTAAAAAATAAGAGAAAACAGAGTACAAGACAAACATCTGTGATGAGGTGATGGACAAAATGAAACCAGTTTTCTGTAAACCATTTAGCACAGGAGAGCAACCTTTGTTTGACTCGGTGTTGTTTCTAAAGATCACAGTAAGCGTAATCAGTATAACCACGGACGTATCTCAGCAGTTCAACAACTCAGACACGGGTTTGTCCATGTTTCAGCCCCTCAGATCATTATCTGTCCTAAATGATTACGCCTTCATTTACAATGTTTCGTTAAGGCATTATCATCCGTGATTCATTTCATCCATTCCAGCCCAGCGAGCTTGAATGGATGGAAATAGCATCTAAGTGTCTAAGCAGATTGTGTCTGTGTTTGTTTTATTGCTTAACAAATGAAATTAGCAAATGTGATGTGCATAAATTATCCGGAATGATATTTCTCACACATTGACTACACTGTAAAGTGTTGGGGTTTGTTTGGTTTTTTTAAAAAGTAAAAACAGAAGCAAATTTTATGGGAAAAAAAAAAGCCCATCGCAGAAAGAAATACATATTTGATCATAATTAGGTTTATTTCTAAAATTGTAAACGTCTTCTAAAAGCCAGACTAAACGTCTTATAAAGGACAGATTAAATGTCTAGGAAAGGCCAGATTAAGCATTTACTAAAGGCCAGATTAAACGTCTACTGAAGGCCAGACTAAACATCTACTAAAGGCCAGACTAAACATCTACTAAAGAACAGACTAAACATCTACTAAAGGACAGAGAAAAAAAAAAGGTCAGATTAAACGTTTACCAAAGGCCAAACTAAACATCAGATTAAACATCTACTATAGGCTGGTTAAACATTTACTAAAGGACAGACTAAACATCTATTAAAGACTAAACATATGAAAAAGACCAGATTAATCATTTAATAAAGGACAGACTAAACCTATAAAAAAGGAAATACTAAAAGTGTACTAAAGGACAGACGGATCATCTAATAAAGGCCAGTTTAAACGTTTACCAAAAGATGTACTAAACATCTACTAAAGGCCAGACTAAAGCTCAAATAAAGGACAGACTAAATGTCTTATAAAGCAGAGCCCTTTCTGTTGTGCAACACAGCACATGCCCTTGTAGTGTATAGAGTGGATCTATTTCTTTAAGTGGAATCACTCCTCTTAGCATTGATTTCTGATTGGTAATTAGCCATGCGCATTGATATATGTTGTTTGCTCTTGCTCTGGTTAATACACGAGTTAACTTTACCTCCGAGTGTCTCTTTTATCTTTCTCAAGTTGTAGTCTAACACAAAGACACAACAGCCCTCACAATGCGGCAGATGTTTTCAGGTTGGTAGAGCAGTCTCCCACTTGACACATCCAGACAACACCATCACCCTTTAAACAGGCCAATGGTGCGCTCCACAGCTGAACATGTGAGAGAGTGCACATCTTTATCGTGCACATTGTGGGTTAAGAAATCGATTAAAGAGCCATAGCCGGTGGGGGTATCCATTGTGACCTGCAGGACTTTTGTAGTGTTAAAGGCTGCCATGATATGATGATTAAGACACACACACACACACACACACACACACACACACACAAGGACTAGCCAGTGAATTTTGCAAATAGTTTAAGTGATAACTTACCAAGAAGACAACCATCCCAAACACTATACAAATGGACATAGTCACCATGAGTGGGATCATATCTCGCTACACAAAGGTACAAGGCAGTGCTGTCTACTATTTCCATTCTTGTTTGCTTATATGAAGCACTCACCACAGCAATAAGACAAAATTATAATATTAAAAGTATCAGAGTTAAGAGTATGATGCAAAAATGAGTCTGTATGTATATGATGTACTGCTGTAGATCCATTGCTTATTAATTAATTCTTTGAATTATTCCAGTTTTATTTCGGTCAAAATCAACAGTGTCTCCACTTAAGTGACATCACTTGGGCCATGCAATTAAACTGTCACCCAACTGTTACCATGGTAATATTAAGTACCTTGGCATCATCATTTTCCACAAGCTCTTAGACCTATTCTATTTCAATTTCAAACCCCTGTTAAATGCAATTAATAATGATCTGCAGTGGTGGTCGGACCAACCCATCACCTTAATTGGCATAGAAGCAACTATAAAAAAAAGTCAATATGACCCAAAGTTAATTATCTGTTCTCAGCGATATCAATTCAACCATCCATCAACTGCAGTAAAAATTCATTAGACTCAATCCCAAAGAAAAATTGACCTGGTAAAACAAGAAACCGAGACTCAAACAAATCGCTTTAGAAAAGCAACGCTCCAGGAGGTTTAGAAGCAACTCATTTGCAAACATATAGCCGTGTAAACCAACTACAGCACATCACATAATGGACCTATCCAAACCAGCAGAACAACCCTTGGTTAGAAATTGAATCAGAACCATTTCACTATCTGACCTGCTGTTTCTCTGTATGTCAACAAAACAACACGGCTGCTTCACCAATACCATAATCAACAACTATGAAAGCTTGGTGGAAATTATATAAAATGGAAAGATTACCACTCATTCCATGTCTACTCTAGACCACACTAAACAGCTACTAAAGGACAAACTAAATATCTACTAAACACCAGACTAAATGTTTATTAAACACCAGACTGAATATCTACTAAAGACCAGACTGAATATCTACTAAAGACCAGACTGAATATCTACAAAAGACCAGATTGAATATTTACTAAAGACCAGACTGAATGTTTACTAAAGACCAGACTGAATATCTACTAAAGACCAGACTGAATGTTTACTAAAGACCAGACTGAATGTTTACTAAAGACCAGACTGAATATCTACAAAAGACCAGACTGAATATCTACTAAAGACCAGACTGAATGTTTACTAAAGACCAGATGAATATCTACTAAAGACCAGACTGAATATCTACTAAAGACCAGACTGAATATTTACTAAAGACCAGACTGAATATCTACAAAAGACCAGACTAAATATTTACTAAAGTTCATACTAAATATTTACTAAAGACCAGACTGAATATTTACTCAACACTAGACTAAATGTTTACTACAGACCAGACTGAATATCTACAAAAGACCAGATTGAATATTTACTAAAGACCAGACTAAATATTTACTAAAGACCAGATTGAATATTTACTAAAGACCAGATTTAATATTTACTAAAGTTCAGACTAAATATTTACTAAAGACCAGACTGAATATCTACTAAACACCAGACTAAATGAAAGAATACAGAGGTATTAGAGACTTAATATACAGTATAAATAAATCATTCGCTCTGTGAAGTATCTGATTTGCAGTTTATTGCTGAAGCACTGTTTTAAATCAAGGGGTTATGATGAAAGTTGGAAATAATTGACTTTCCGATGTTCTCCACTACAGAGTGATTTTCTGCTCCACTGAACAGAGACAATATTCAACTTGCATGCTGACAGCTTGAAAAAAAAATGGAGCTCAAACCGTCCTAGCATCCAGCGCAGGAAAAGGATTAGCTTGTTAACAGGGGTTCCATGCTAGCTTGGTATTAATGAATCTATTCCACACCAAACCAGCAAGGCAAATGCCATGCCAATGAATTAACATACATCTAGTATTATATATTAATTAATTGGCATGTATGTATATTGATGATGAATAGCAAAATACTGTTTTTGTAAATAACTGGATACTGAGGCTTTATTAAAAGGTGACAAACCTGATGATGACACCCTACAGCACAGTGGTGATGCAAATAAAACACATTTATTTACAGCATCCTGAAAGTATCTTCGATAAGGGAACTTTTTATATTAATCCCACTGAAGGGCATGTATTCAATTTGCAGTTTTTCACAATCATGATTCAGAATCTCATAATAATAATAATAAAAAGTTTATTTACGACTAGTATTAGTACAAGAAACTGTCGAAAAGGGTTTCTTTTGTTTTACCTTATTAAAAAATAAATAAATAAAAGAACGCAGGCCTTAAGACTACATGGAAAGTAGTGATCAGTAGCATAATCCAGAAGAGTTTTATGCAATTTTTTTTTTATTAGAATCTTTGCAAAATATTTGCAAATACTGTAAATAACTTGCAAGTATAAAGGTCTCATTTGTTTTCCGTTTATGCTTTACATGAAGCGCTAAGCATTATCAGAATTAAATCGTATTTTCCCGTCGATCTGTTCAGGAATCAGCTCTCTTTCAAACGTAGGTTTGTGGTTTAAAGCTGTATCAGTGTATAAATTCTTCTGCCTGTCTCTCTCCTCTCTTTCTGTCATTCTCTCACTCTTATTATGTATTTCGGGTGAAAACCTAAAACCTGCATGTTTCGCAGAAAACTTCGCACTGGAATTCACTTCGTACACGTATAAGTTTGGATTTTTCACACGTGAAATGCACGCGTCACGTCACCGAGATATGGGAGCGAGCTGTAGGTCGGGTACTCACCAGCGCCTTTGCTGTCGTTAACACGCTGACGAGAACAAATGCTGTAGAAAGATCCATCGGCACCACGCTTCACGGTTCTTCAGCCTCGCCTGGTTCACCGTCTGAAGCACATTTCCTTGGGGAGATCGGTGAGGTGTCCTCCAGGTGCTCAGACGTGTTCATCTATCATGAAGCCATCAACGGTTCTCTGCAGCGTCCACGCAGAGAACGGAGTCGGGATCTAGTGAGTCTTGGGTTCTCTCACACTAGAGTGGAGCGACAGTCATGTCACTGCTGAGCTCCTTATTCAAAGCTCAGTGTGTGTGTGTGTGTGTGTGTGTGTGTGTGTGTGTGTGTGTGTGTGTGTGTGTTTGAGAGAGATGGACCTTCTGCCCCCTTTTAACCCCTCACTGACTGGCAAAAAAGCTCTCTCTCTCCTTCTGTCTCTCTTTCTATCTCTGTTTCTGTCATTCTATCTCTCTATATATAAATTTCTCTCTTTTTGTTTCTGTCTCTCTCACTAAAATTTTTCTTGCTTTCTTTCTTTCATTCTGTCTTTTAACCGATCTTGTTTTTAAAAATAATAGGTTACTCTAAAAAAAAAAAAAAAACGTGGCAAAATTATTGGCACCCCTAAAGACCATTTTAATTAGACAGAAATAATCCTGTTCTTGTTGCCTTTGACCTTATTTATTTATTTATTTATTTATTTATTTTATTTATTTATTTATTTATTTATTGAGATGTAAATATGAGGTTGCAAAAATAAAATCCCTCCATCGTTCATGTCCAGGTCAGCGAATGGATATAAAAATGGACTAACAGTTGCATTAACTGTCTGGAACAGTTGCAAAGTGTGCACTTGAATGTACTGTTATGACAGTCTACTAACTCTGGGGACAGAGCCTTGTGTACATACAGTAAGCAAGAAAATGTAGGAGTGGGCTCAAGAAGTAAATAAAAATCATTCAGATGTTCTTGGACCCACTTTCCTAACTGTTCGAGACCCAATAGCAACTACATCCTGCTTAATGCTCCTTTAATCATCACTCATAGTTACACTTTAGGTATGACAATTATAGAATGATACGAGACCATTTTAGTTCCCCCATTGGCTCCTCTCTATCATGGCTACCTAATAATCCCCCCATCTCTGAATTGGCTACATCACTCTCTCTTCTCCACTAATAGCTGGTGTGTGGTAGGCGTTCTGCTCAATATGGCCGCCATCCCATCATCCAGGTGGATGCTACATGCTAGTGGTGGTTAAGAAGATTCAACTCACCCCCCATGCTATTTAAAGGACTTTGAGTGTCAAGAAAAGTGCTATATAAATGTAACTGTAAAAATAACGTCCACACATTTCATTTCATGCGTTCGTCTCGGTTTCCTTTTATGGCATTTTGCGGGTGTCACGAAACGCAAATGAGCCATGGCGTTCATGCGTTTGCACTTTACAGGTGATTGGTATTCATCAAGGGGCACACTTTCGCCTCTCACCCCCAGGGTCGGGGGGTTCGATTCCCACCGTGGCCCTGTGT
Source organism: Ictalurus punctatus (assembly GCF_001660625.3). NCBI lineage: Eukaryota > Metazoa > Chordata > Actinopteri > Siluriformes > Ictaluridae > Ictalurus > Ictalurus punctatus. The sequence goes on from NC_030428.2 coordinate 1,900,969, forward strand.
GTGTGGAGTTTGCATGTTCTCCCCGTGCTGTGGGGGTTTCCTCCGGGTACTCCGGTTTCCTCCCCCTGTCCAAAGACATGCACTGTAGGTTGATGGGCATGTCCGAAGTGTCCATAGTGTATGTATGAATGTGTGTGATTGTGCTCTGCGATGGATTGGCACCCTGTCCAGGGTGTACCCCGCTTTGTGCCCCATGCTCCCTGGGATAGGCTACAGGTTCCCCGTGACCCTGTAGGATAAGCGGTATAGAAGATGGATGGATGGATGGATGGATGAAAACAGAAAAGTAATTTGAAAACGTTCACATGTTCACACCAGCCCGGTAGGTGGCGACAGTATTTCATAAACTCTTATGTAAACACCTCAGGCGCTCGAGCAGGGTCAAAAGTTCTAATACGGCAAATGACAGACATTCATACGCTGAAGTGAAACCACTTGAATGTATAGTGTTCATTCTTTAATAGTGACAATAGGGTTGTTGTTATATATATATATATATATATATATATATATATATATATATATATATATATATATATATATATATATATATATATATATATGGGGGGAAAAGTTGGGGGGGGTTGACACGTTAGACAAAACGGAAATGACGTAAAGTGTCGCTCTAGAGAGGGCTCGGCTTGGACGGTTCTTCGTAATATCCGTGAGGTTTATATTTTCGGTGGGAAATGTAGCGCGATTATTTCGTAAATAAAGCATAAAAGTAAGTAAAGATATGTAAACAATCTGTTAATCATACAATCTAACTTAGCTAATTCACTAGCGATGGCTACGTCCCAAACTGCACGCCACTGGTACCTTAAATACTTTGCTAAAGTAGGCTACAATTGTGTCGTTTCAATTTTTTTTTTTACCTATCTAGCACCATAGCGTTAAGTTTAGGACTTGGCTCATTACAACGTCTTAACGCAACTGCCTGTCTTATAAATAACTGCGTTTTAGTAATAAATTCCCTAATTCTTAGTGTTTCTTGTTCCTGAACTCAAGGACAATGGCAGTCGGAGCGGTGTTACGTTCTTTTCTGTCCGGCTGCGCTCCTAAACTGTCGAAGGTTCCGCGGCTGAGTGCGCTCCCGTTCTGCGTCAGGACGGTGCACGTGTGTCCGGTTTTGCACGCGGGCCACAACAAATGGTCCAAAGTGAAAGACATCAAGATCCCGAAAGATGCAGCTCGAGCGCGGATGATCGCCAAATACACGATGTTGATCAGGGTGGCAGTGAGAGGTGGGGCAATAATAATAATAATAATAATAATAATAATAATAAGTACAATCAAGTATTCAAAATTCAGTGATTGTGGAAATGCAAGGTTTTTTTTTGTTTGTTTTTTTGTTTGTTTTTTTAAGTATATAAGTTATAGAAATATAATGTAGATATGGAATTAAATTAAATATGTATGTAATGTCACGTTATTTATATAGCACATTTAAAGACAGCGAGACTTGGCCAAAATGCTGTCCTAAATAATCCATCTGGTGTACTTTGTTTTGTTTGTTTGTGAGTAAGAAATGTAGGAAATTTGATCCAATAGTCTGTAAACTGAACATGGAAACATAGCAGCCAGGAAATGGATTGTGATACTTAATAAATGTCTGTGTGTGTGTGTGTAGAGGGAGGACCAAACCCGGAGTATAATGTCACTTTGGCTCAGCTTCTAGAGCAGTGCAGAAATAAAAATCTACCCAAAACTACCATTGAGGCTGCTATTAAAGGAGCGGTAAGTGAAAAGAAAAAAGTTCTTGGGGAGTGACTCAGACATGCTTCTGCTTAGAATATTATGTAAGGTATAAACCATGACAGGAGCGTGCTGTTATAGGCAAATAATTAACAGAGTGGTGTGATGAAGTTTTACGATAACAGCTCGAGTTTTATTCCTCTAGTCCTGAAGATAAAACGACAAAACGTAAAAGTTCCAGCTTTACGCCTGACTGCTAGAGAGCACAGACACCGGAGACTCCTTTCATCAACGTGGAATGAACGAGCTGTTGCTATAGTAACGATAAGGCACTGTATTGGAACGAGTGCATGTGACTTGCAGTCAGAGCTGGTGTTAAAGAAAAATTAATCAACACCTTCGGACCAATCGGAGTCCAGAATTGAGACGGAGTAAAAGACTTTACATTTAACAAAGAGTTTAAACGTCTGTCTTTTTTTTATTTCTATCTTGTAGGAAAAGTCGAAAGCTGGTACTCAATACACGTACGAGGCGCGAGGGCCCGGAGGTTCCACGCTGCTCATCGAGGTTCTGACGGACAACAGCACACGCTCACACCAGGCCATCAAGCACATCTTAACGAAAAACGGGTCAGTGTGAAGTCTCCTCTTGTCTACTCGCATCCTGCCAGATACACCGGATAGATGTTTTCTTTTCTTTTTTTTTAAGTGGAGTCTCCGCTTGTCCACAGGGGGGCGATCTGTGAAGGCGCCCGGCATCATTTTGACAGAAAAGGCGTCATCGTGGCGGCCCGAGACCAAGTTTCTACTGAAAAAGCTCTGGAGCTGGCGATAGAGGCGGGGGCTGAAGACGTGCACGAAGCTGAGGATGAGGATGAGAAGCCGATTTTACAGGTTACACACTGATCCGAACCTCCAAACACAATAAACGCACTAATAATAATAATAATCCCGATACTCCTTTGGTAGCAGTTACAGTTTTGAGTCTTTTTGGATCATTCTCTACAAGTTCACACTTGTATATTGGGCAGTTTCTCGTATACTTCCTGGCAGATCTTCTCAAGCTCAATATGACTGAATATCGATTATCTGTGAACTGCCATCTTCAGCTCTGTCCACAGATGTTCAGTGGGATTCCGTGTAAGTCTGGGCTTTGGCTCGGCCACTCCAGGACATTCGTAAACTTGTCCTGAAGCCACTTTCTTGGCTGTAATCTACCCAGTCTGAGGTCGTGTGCACTCTGGAGCAGGTTTTCTTCAAGGACCTTTCTGTATTTTGGTCGCATTTATCCTTCCTTCAGTTCTGACCAGTCTCGCTGTCCCTGCCACAGAGAAGCACCCCCAAAACAGCATGCTCCCACCACCATGCTCCATTATAAGGATGATATTGACCAGTTTACCAGACGTTCAGCTCAAAAAACGTAAATTTTTGTCTCATCTGAATAAAGAACCTTTTTCCTCATGCCTTTCCTTAGCCATCCATCTAGACATTTTACCGTAAAGTCTTGACTGATGGAGGAGGTCTGGGACGGTTGTCCATCTGACAGGTTCTCCCATCTTTGCAGATGATGATCTCGTTTGAGTGAAACATTGGGTTCTTGGTCACCTCCATGGTTACTGAGATTGGCCAGACTTAGGAAAGAGTCCTGGTGGTTCCAAACGTCTTCCATGGGAGCATTAAAATGAAATGGTTTTATACCCTTGCCCAGGTCTACAGAGAGTTCCTTGGACTTCGTGAACCGTTTTTTTTGGGCTGACATCCACTGTGACTTGTGGGATCTTATACACACCAATCATGTCCAGTCAGTTGAATTTGCAACAACTGTGTTTGTTTTATGACTTTCATTACAAATATGAAACCCCAAATAGCACATCGATTTGTTTACTTCCCCAAAGACCTTTCTTGTGGTTCAATATTTTGTACTTGATTTATAAATGAACAGTTATAACTCAATTACACACACACACACACTTGTGCCGAATATGATGACTTTATACAGTGAAAGGGGCTATAAAATAATATTTTCACCAATATTAATAAATGTACAGTCATGTGAAAAAATAAGTACACCCCATGGAAATTGTTGGGCTTTGTTTGACATATTTGGACAAGCAAATATTTGATCCTCTTTGAAGTTGATATACTATCAAATGACACATAAAATTGACATTTAAATTTTTTTTCACAATTTAAATGAACAAAAAACACCCCTACATTTATCACCCCTTCAAATCCATAAAATGAGAATCAGGTGTTGAAGATCGGGTGCCAGTGATTAGAACCTGCTTAGGGAGTGCAGGTGGAACCGGTCTTATTTATTCCCCTCTCATATCTAGTGTCTGGTGTTCCCTTTGTTATTGAGGTGTGTGGAGTCATCATGCCAAGATCTAAAGAGTTCTGTAAGGCCTTGGGGGGGGGGGGGGGGGGGGTCGTGGATGCCTATGAGTCTGGTAAGGGATTTAAAAAATCTCCAAATTATATGAAATACATCATTCCACTGTAAGGAAAAAAAATTCACAAATGGCGCAGATTTCAAACGACTGCCAATTTGTCCAGGACTGGCTGTCCGAGCAAATTCAGCCCAAGATCAGACCGTCTGATGCAAAAAGAAGTCTCCAAGAACCCCAAAATTTCATCACAGGATCTGTAAGTGTTGGTGTCAAATTGCATGCTTCTACAATCAGAAAGAAACTGCACAGATTTGACCTGCGTGGGAGGCGTGCCAGAAAAAAGCCTTTGCAAGACTACAGTTTGCTGATGAGCATACAGGAAAAGACCAAGCCTTTTGGAATAATGTGCTCTGGACACACAAATCAAAGATAGAGTAGTTTGGTCACAGTAACAGCAGACATGTTTGCCACAAAGACCAAATACAGCTTTTCAGGAGAAACTCCTCATACCAACTGTGAAGCACGGTGGTGGAAATGTTATGGTTTGGGGTTGCTTCGCTGCCCCAGGGACTGGACAGCTTGCATTCATTGATTAATTCAATTATGAATTCTGCATCATATCAAAGAGTGCTTGAAAAGCACGTCAGGCCGTCTGTCCGAAAGTTGAAGTTGAAGGACCTTTCAACAGGATAATGATCATAAGCACACTCACATATCCACCAAGGGATGGCTCAAAAAGTAGAAATGGAGGGTTATGGAATGACCTAGTCAAAGCCCGGATTTGAATCCCATTCAAATGTTGGAAGGGATCTGAAACAGGCAGTATATGTAAGAAAACCCTCAAAAGTCTTGACTCTGAAAGAATATTGCATGGAAGAGTGGTCACAAATTCCAGCAAGAATGATGGACAATTATGCGAAACGCCTCCAAGAAGTTATTTCTGCTAAAGGGGGCAATACTAGCTTCTGAAGCCAAGGATGTGCTTACTTTTTCCCACACAAGAATATCACATCTACTGATATTTCTGTTGAATAAATGATTGAAAATATAATTTTCCTTGAGGTTTTGTTCAAATATATCAACTTCATTAGTAGACACTTTCAAAGAAGATCAAATGTTTGCTCGTCCAAATATGTCAAAAAAGCCAACAATTTCCATGGGGTGTGCTTATTTTCATAGGATTTTGTAGGGTTAAAAAGTAGATCAAAAGACTCAAATTCAAATCGTCGCAGGACGATTTAATTCAATTTCAATTCAATTTTATTTGTATAGCGCTTTTTACAATAGGCATTGTCTCAAAGCAGCTTTACAGAAATATCAACATGGTATACAGATATTAAAGGTGCGAATTTATCCCAACTGAGCAAGCCACTGAGTGGCGACGGTGGCAAGGAAAAACTCCCTAAGATGTTTTAAGAGGAAGAAACCTTGAGAGGAACCCGACTCAGAAGGGAACCCATCCTCATCTGGGTAAAATCTTGATTTAGTTTAAATCAAGAACTCAGCGAAGAGGAAGTGTATCTGCTCTGTGAAATGTCCATTTGTTGTGAATTAGTCTTAAATTTGGAGAAATGTGTCTAAGAATCTCCCATAATCCCTTTCCGTTCCCTCCTCAGTTCATCTGTGACATGAACTCGACAAAAGCTGTGCGGACAGCGCTGGAAGCTCTCGGGGTTCACACTCTGTCAGCGGGGATGGAGTACATCGCCAACACTCCCGCTGCTCTACCACAGGACCAGCTGGACGCCAGTGCCACCCTACTCGAGGCTCTCAACGATTACCCAGACGTGGTCAGAGTGTGGGACAACATTCAGGCGCTGGAGTAAGACGGGAACTAAGACGACGCTGAATGTTTCACGAGATCCTTTCAAGTGAAGGACTGAAGCTTGACGAGTGAGGGAAATCCTCAGTATCTTATATAAAATATGTGTATTTGTGCACATTTGTGTGTTCAAAATAAAGCTGTATTTATGGTTTAATTTCTTTAAAAATGCTGAAATGGTCACGCAAACGTGTTTGCAATAATATTTGCTGAATTTTTTTTTAAAGTCTTATAAATTCCTATCTGTCTCTAGTGAATCTATTTAAAAAATGCCAAATCTCCCGAGAGGCACCTGATATCTTCAGCTTTGACATTTACAGCCACACTACTGATGGCATTTCTTCATTCAGATCTCATGAAAGCAGGCCTGCTCAATGTGCCGTGAAATCTAAAGATCATCCCCTGCTCTAAATGCAGACCCGCATCCGGACACTCGGTCAATACCATACCACGATAGCCGCTCTGTAGCTGCAGTGGACATTGATTAGTCAGGTGCCAATACTATGGCTTTTCTGCTATCTTTTAATTTATTAGTCCGTTTAAGCCTTTCTTTATCGTCGTCATTGTTGTTGACGTGTGATGTGTGAAACGATCGAGCCATCTGGCGGTTTGATCTGTTAATGAGCTTCCCACTGCTGTGGCGAGTGATCGATTAGTTCTCGCTTTGGAGAATGATTCTGTGTGAGGGACCACAGTGCTGACACTCAGTCGCAAGAAGACTATGCGAGTCTAAAAAAGACGAAGGGCTCGTTAAAATCCAGAACACAAGACAAACGGAGGAAACGACACGCTACTCCGGTAAGAGCAAAGACTTTTCATCCTGGTTCTCGCTTTGAATCGAACGGTGGGTGGATCACGAGAGAATTTCTTGGTCGTTTGACCTTCCTTTAATAAACTTTCTTTATATGGCGTTTATATTCACTTTTAAAATGCAGATTTAAATATTTTTTAAAGAAATAAAAGGTGGTTAAAAAAAATAAATTCATTAAAATAGACAATAATATAAATAAATAATGCACAAAATAGCATTGACAGAGAGAAAATAATATACAATATAAAAACATCAACTAAAATGTGTTTTATATATATATATATATATATATATATATATAATTATAGATACAGAATTCAGTGTTAAGCCAATGCATTTTTCTAGACAATAAATTACAGCATCAACAAATGGAAATGTAAATAAACATCTTCCCAAATGGTGTCTTAAGATCCATGTAACCTTCGTTTTTATTCACATCTATCACTGATTTAAAAAAAAAAAAAGAAGTCTTTTTTTTTTTATTAGCCATACTTTTACTAGCACATTACTTTTACTTTTCTACTTTAATTTATAAATATTTTAACTATTACACTATATATCAAATTTATGTAAAAATTCCAAAAGGTTTCCAAATAGTAGAAAACATACCATTCCATTATTTCATTATATCATTCAAAAAAAAAGAATAATAATGGCATATATTTCATGAACAGCATCTTTTGGAAAATATTTTTGCCTTCACTTCCTGCAGGCTAGATTGTTTTAATAAACCGTCTTAACCACTTTCTCCAAAAAGATTATTAGACAGCTGATGCCCATTGAACTGCTGCTACAAGAATACTAACCAGGAACAACAGAAATGCCCCAATTCCCAGATCCTTCCACTACAGGATCAAATTTAGTGTCACTACTTATATTTTTTATGAGCTAAGGGACTTACTGACATGCTGGAAGTAGGCTAGAAGGCCTGACCAAAATATGGTGAAGCACTTTCAGCCACTACATTACCCACAGCTGGAAACAGTTTTTTCAGCTGTTCCCATACTTTGTTACCAAACTGGTCCTAACTTCCTCTTACCATGTGACTACGCAGGTTTGGTGTGCTGAGCTCTCCTGCTAACCCTGACCAGATGAAGTGCGGAGTTGCCAACCGCTTCCCACCTTTCTCCCTCAGGTTTAGCCGTCCCAGGCGTTCCATCTCCAGGAGTTCGCCCTCAAACATCGAGCTCGTCACCATCCCTAAGGTGAACGAACACAAACAGAACATCACCGAGAAGGTCACCCAAGTAGATCAATGAGATACGTGTGAGCTAGGGGTATTTGTATAGTGCCACTATTTGTGTCGGATTTGTATCTGTGATCTCTCCAAATTTAAACCCAAAGTGATAGTAGGTGTTGGGAATGGTTTGATTGGTCTGGCTAGACAGGTGGTGTTGAGAATCCAGGAGAAGCCCTCTGTGATGTACACAACAACAACTTGGAGCTTTTGACTCTCTCCACAGCATACTTATAACATAAGTGATATGCAGTAGCGAGTGATCACCACAGGTCTTCCTGAAGTCAATAATTATCTCATGTTTTGTCAAAATTGAGAGATGGTGTCTTGCAGGATCCCAGTCCTGATGCACACCTCTAGTCTCAACTCCGTGAACCATAAGCTTTTTCTCTTTTTTAATTTGTGTCTGTTTAGAACACATTATCTGTTTGATCAAAATAATGTATTCTCTTTTTTTGGTTACATCCCTAATGTGGGTCCAAATGTTCATGTAAGTATGTTGCGCTAGATGTTCATCAAGGAATCAATTGCTGCCCGTTTGGTTTGACAGAATGCATAGGGACAGGAGTGTGGTGAACATCCACTAGTGGAAAGATCGTTAGAACAGAGATTTCGCCACAGAGAGGGATTGCAATCAAATCAATCCCTAATGTCAGCTGAAGTCCACTCCCTTTGTTTTGTTTTTTTCTCCTAGTGATGAAGCACAATGTGCAACCTCTGAAACTTGCATTTACACCTTCTGTGGGAGATCATTTTCATCCAGTCCACACTACTTTAACCACAACCTTTTGGACATAAATACCACCTCTTCTTGTCAAATTTGGAACTGTTCATCTTTCCACATCCCTGGTCTCTTTCATTTGACCCTGCACTCTAATAGTCCAATTTGCGGCAGTTTGTAGGTCAGGGCAATTTCATTCATCAGAGCAAACCCAGATGGAAAACAATAGAAAACACCAAGAAATCATTAAGAGGGGATAATGATTCCTTGTAAATCCATATTGTTTAAAAGGGTAGTGTTTTCACTCATGCACAAACAGGAAGGAATGGGAGTGTGATGGTAAAGAACGGAAGAAAACCCTCTCAGGCGTGGATGGATGAACAGAAGCATAGACTCAGGTCTGAGTATGCATGTGACCAGATTCTATTTGGCCCTTTAACATTCAGACAGTATTTTAGGTATTTTCCTTCATATTTTCTGAACTCAACTTCTGAATTCAGGATCTGGCTCAGAATATCTGGCAACAAATTGACAGCTGCAAGACTTGGTCTGGTGTTACACAGCTAAGCCTTTTTTTTTGTAGAAAGGCATTTTATGATTGACTTTGACAATGTCAATCACAAACCTCTCCTGTCCATTCTCAAGACTCTTGGAATTAGTGATAGTGGTGTTTTGCTTCTTACTTGGAGGGATGATCATATCAAGTGACTTGGAGGGGATCCACATGTGCTTCATGTAGACTCTCCACTGGTGTCCCACAAAGCTCAGTGCTGGGTCCACATGTTTTTCGTGTTTTCTGACACCCTACTCATGCTCTCCTTTTCTCCTTCAGACACTCATGTTTCAGTACAGATCTCATCATGGCTGGCAGACATTTTGTCATGGATGGCAGCTCATCAGCTGAAACTAAATCCTAGCAAGACTAAGCCTAGAGATGCATGCAACCTTAGCATACAGTAGTTGGACCCTAAGGTGGACAACCAACTATCCTTCTCAGTTCACATTACTAACATTACTCTGTCATGCAAGTTTCTCCTTTACAGCAACAGGAGGATCTGGCCATTTCTATCCATGGAGGCCACTCAGGTGCTTGAGACTGGACTACTTCAACTTGCTCCTGGCAGGTCTGCCCGGTGTGCCATCTGACCCTTGTAATTGATCCAGAATGCTGCTGTACAGCTTTTTACTCTCCCCAAATTCTCCCATGTCACCCCATTACCGCGTTCCCTCCACTAGGTGCATGCACCTGTCCGCATTAGATTAAAACACTGATGCTCATGTGCAAAGCCAAAAATAGACCAGGCCCCAACTAGCTGAAGGTACTTATCACACCCCACTATGCACCACATTCCCTTGGAGCATCTGCATGGCCTGACTGACCTACTGTCCCACAAGGTAGAAAGAAGACATGAATCAAGACTTCTCTGTTCTGGCACCCAGGTAGTAGAATGAACTTCCCATGACTGGCTGAACAGTTCGCTGGCTGCTCTTCACCAAGCACTTGAATGAACATTTATTTTTTATTTATTTACAAACACTCCCTTAATGTGTGTATTTTCCTTTCTTGCTGTAATATCTTCCTCCTAACAGGGATTTAGCTCAACGGTATTCTTAGACTCTGACCTATTAAACCAGCACGTTGATATGTGTTTTGATTGAGACTACAAAGCATTTCTGTAAGTCAATCTGGCTAAGGCATTTGCTAAATGTAAATGTGAAAAAGATTCTAGCTAAATGCTAAATACCAAAAAAAAAAAACAACATGGCATGATAATCATTTTGGTGGGCTCAAGGCAGCCAGTACACCAATGTATTTACCAAATTTCCATCTCTGGCATACCTGAATACACACAAAAAAAAGCTACTGTACATGTGCCTTTTATTCTTCTAGCCATCTTACAAATACAATTTTCACAATGTGACTTATTTTCCCATGATCTGCTTTTTGGTGCCTGTTGTACTGTAAATTTGTACTCATGCCAAGACAAAAGCTCTCTGTATATGCGTCTCTTTATACAGACGCTGCCTCTGGGTACGAATGTGTATCAGCTCCAGAATCCAGACATCCATAAGTGGATCATGCTGCACTACAGTCCCTTTAAAGCAGTGTGGGATTGGGTCATCCTGCTGCTAGTGCTCTACACTGCAATCTTCACCCCCTACTCAGCCGCGTTCCTGCTTAACGAGCTGGCACAGAAACAGCGACGCGTCTGCGGGTACACCTGCAACCCGCTCAACATTGTGGATGCCATTGTGGATATTCTGTTCATGGTGGACATAGTGATCAGCTTTCGCACCACATACGTCAATCATAACGATGAGGTGGTAACACATCCTAAACTCATTGCCATCCACTACATTAAAGGCTGGTTTCTTATTGACATGGTGGCTGCCCTGCCTTTTGACCTGCTCATCTTTAAATCTGGGTCAGATGAGGTGAGAAAATATCTAGAAACCTTCTTTGTAGTGGAAGGATATTGAACTTGGCTAACAGTGGCCCCAAATTTGGCCTGCCTACAAAGACTAAATAAAAAGCATTACATTTTTTAAATATACATTAAAACTTCCCATTAGATGCCCTCTACTGATGAAATTTTCTAAGCTTTCAATTCAACGTTGGTTACTGAAAGATGAATGAGTGAAAAATAGTAGACTGTTTGAAAAATACTAACTGATAAAAATCCCTATCCTTCCCTTCTAACACTGCTTGCTATTATTTAACTTCAGACAACAACCATTCTGATTGGTCTCCTGAAGACCGCACGACTGCTCCGATTGGTTCGCGTGGCCAGGAAGTTAGATCGGTACTCAGAGTATGGAGCTGCAGTCCTATTCTTGCTCATGTGTACATTTGTGCTCATCGCTCATTGGCTGGCATGTATCTGGTATGCCATTGGCCATGTGGAGAGGCCCTACATGAAAACAGGCTGGTTGGATAACCTGGCTGATCAACTGGGGAAGTATTATAACGACAGTGACGCCACCTCAGGACCTTCCATAAAGGATATGTATGTCACTGCACTGTACTTCACCTTCAGCAGCCTGACCAGTGTGGGTTTTGGGAATGTCTCACCCAACACCAACTCTGAAAAGATTTTCTCCATCTGTGTCATGCTTATTGGCTGTAAGTCATTCCACATACATTCAACTCTTAACCGCTCTTATGTTACTAGTTCCAACTGTCATCCTAAAGGTCCAAATTTAAAGGGACTCTGCCTTGAGGATGCAAGGGATGTACCTTTGTGGGCACCAACCGAGTGACAAGAGTTTGTACCTTGAAAGCTACATCCTTGTATCCTAGTTTTCTTAGATTGTTGAACAAATTCTGAGGCTTTTCTTATATTATCAGTTTCCAAAAGGTACAGAAAAAGGTAGTGTACTCTTAAAGGCACAATCTATTCTGTATCCTTTACCTAAGTATATAAGGAATGTACCATGGAAGGTACCATCTTGGTGACAAGAGTTTATACCTAGAAAACTATAGTGTAGTACTCTAGATTCCTGAAATTATCCCAAGTCTTATGCTTTTAATACATTATCAGAAAAGGTATCTGTACCCTCTAAGGTAAAACTTTGGTCCGTGAGGTCCAAATTGAAAGGTACACTACATGCGAGGATGTCTTTATATGAATAAAAGCCCCTTGTAAATTGAAGTTTTAACTGCATGTTAATCTTTACTTGAAGAAGCAAGATTACTTTTATGTTGTTCTCCAATCTTCCAGCCCTGATGTATGCCAGCATATTTGGGAATGTCTCAGCAATCATACAGCGTCTTTATTCTGGAACCACACGTTACCACACGCAGTTGCTGAGGGTCAAAGAGTTCATCCGTTTCCACCAAATACCACCAGGTCTGAGGCAGAGGCTGGAAGAGTATTTCCAGCATGCTTGGTCCTACACCAACGGCATTGATATGAATGCAGTAAGGGACATGTGCACCTCAACACCATGTAGTCAAACAACCTGTGAACCTAGACAAGCAATATAATTGACTGATAAACATAATTATGATGGATATGGTGTGTTGCTTGGTATTTTTGGATAAAACTTCTTTTGTTCTTGACCTTCTTGTAGGTTTTGAAAGGATTTCCTGAATGCTTACAGGCTGATATCTGCCTGCACTTGAACCGCAACCTGCTACAGAACTGCAAGGCCTTCAAAGGGGCCAGTAAAGCCTGCCTGAGAGCCCTGGCTGTGCGTTTAAAAACCACCCACTCTCCACCAGGGGACACTCTCTACCATCACGGCGATATTCTCCATACACTTTACTTCATCTCTCATGGCTCAATTCAGGTGTCCTGCAATGAAGTTGTGCTTGCTATACTAGGTGAGCACAGTGATCCATGGAGCATAATCTGTTTTAACCCTCTTTGTTTACTTAAAAGTGGAGAAAAGTGTGGAGATCAGTATATCAGAACGTGCAGTGTTCTAATCTACAATTCAGTTTTATTTGTATAGCACTTTTAATAATAGATCTCATCACAAAGCAGCTTTATAGAATTCCAGATGTAAACAGTGAGGTCTTCGCCATAGCACATAATACCGTTGTTAATTATTATTTGACAGTTCCAAATGATTTCTTCCATATGCACTTCTGTGCAGGCAAGAACAATATATTTGGCGAGCCCATTAACTTGTACACAGAACCTGGACACTGCAATGCTGATGTGAGGACACTCACCTATTCTGATCTCCATCGAATCCAGAGAGATGATCTCTTGGAGGTCCTAGACATGTACCCAGCCTTTGCTGAAAGCTTCTGGAGAAATCTGGAGATCACCTTCAACCTCAGAGAAGTACACATACACCATTATTCTTTATGGAACATACAAAGCTTTGGTTCAAAGTCCACATGAATCTCGTCTGTAATCAGGTAGATGAGGTCCTTCACACCCTACACAGTGAAGATAATGACTGCCATTACCATATTGATCACTCAAGACGTCACAAAAACTCACTGGAGAGACGCAACAGACCAGGTAAGTAGACAACCATATTGAGCAAAGGATGCCTAGTTTAACTTTTAAATTAAGTTAAAATGCCCACTTTTTATACATCCTGACAGATGGAATGGATCAAGATGATTCCTATTCAGTTCAAACATGTACTGGCCAGGGTCATCACTGCTTTGCTGGCCCTCACACTCACTGGGATGAACTGTGTAGCTGTGTCTCCTCCAGAACTCAGTCTAGTGAGAACATCAACAAACCACCTCTTTCCCACAGCCAGGTATACACCCCTGAAGGAGACCCCCAGGATTACCCTCCATCTGCCCTACGGGTGATTCCACCCAACAACAAATCTGGGATGGGCATAGACCCTGGCATGGACAGAGGTAGTTACTCCAATCTATGGGGTAGTTGACCTTGCTGTAATATACCTGGAACAAATAACCATCTAAATTGTTTTGTGTTAAATTTTTTTGTATCCTTGACTGGAATAACTGCGTTGAGTAAATAAGAGCACAAAACAGTTCATAGAAGGCTCAAAAACATTAAATAATTTCTGGATCTGCCAAATTCCTGTCTATCCTACTGTAGGAGCTCATCCTTCTGGATTGTACCATTACTGGCCAGATCGTTGGTCCACTCAATATGCAGGCCGCTCTTATAGATCCTCTTCCGTCCAAGCCTCATATCATCCACCTCCATTTGCAGAAGACTGTCCCAGCGAGCTTGAGTCCAGACTAGAGTTACTGCAAAGTCAGCTTAACAGGTAGGTCATTTAAAATGTTTATTCCTGGCCCATTTATTTGCAAGCATTGAGGTGTACTTAATAGTATGCAAAAATACAGTATAGTGCATTCCATGTGTAATCAAAAGATTGCAAATATTTTGGTTCTGACTCTGTACTACACTATTTTAGGTCCAGTGTTTGACATAGAAAATCAAGAACATTTCACTGTTTGCCCCTGAAAATGGTAGACAGTCCCCTCATAAAGTATTGGAATGGCAAGGACAATTTTTCTTTTGTTGCCCAGGTATGCTCTGTTAGATTGATTGTTTAAACAGGTAATAGCTCTGAATGTCTACTTTTGGTTTGAGCCCTGGGTTTCACCTGTAAAGACATTCGTTGTTCAAAAGGATAAACCAACATGGAGAGCAGAGAGCTGTCTAAGGGAGAAAAGCAAGTAATTCTGAAGCTGGGAAAAGAGGGACAATTTATCGGACCTATTGCGCGAGCATTGGGCATAGTCAGTACAACAATTCTGAATGTCCTGAAAAAGAAAAAAAAAACTCTGGTATACTAACAATTGGACATCAAACAGGTATGCCAAGGAAAGCAACGGTAGTTGATGACATACATTGGGAGATCTGTAAAGAAAAACCCCAAAACAGCGGTCAGTGACATCCCCAACAACCTCCACAGGGCAGGGGTGAAGGTATCACAATCCACTGTTCGAAGAAGACTTCAAGAGAAGAAATATAGAGGCCATACCACAAGACCATCCACTCATCAGTACTAGGAAGCAGAAGGCCAGATTGGAATTTGCAAAGAAATACAGAGATGAGCCAGAAAGTTCTGGAACCAAGATTAACCTCTACCAAAGTAATGGAAAAGTCAAAATGTGGAGAAAGAAAGGATCTGCTCATCATCCAAAACATCAGTCAAGTACAATGGAGGTAGTATCATGGCTTGGGCTTGCATGATTGTCTTCTAGAATGGGCTCTCTCTCATGATAGTAGCAGCAGAATGAATTCAGAAGCCAAATTACAGAGAAATGCTAAATGAGAAATGCTAAATGCTAGTCTAATTGAGAGGAATTTCATCATGCAGCAAGACAATGATCCAAAACACACTGACAACGCAACAAAGAACCTCATCAGGTGGAAAAAGTGAAAGGTTTTAGACTGACCTAGTCAATCACCAGACCATAACCCCATTCAAGCAGCATTTCACCTCCTGAAGAGGAGACTGAAGGGAGAACCCTAAGTTGTTTAACACATCCAGATGTACATATTAGGAAATGAAGTCTAAAATTCTGATCTATCACCTCATATTAAATTTTTGATCTCAAACTGAAATGTCTTCAGTGTACAGAATAAACAAAAGAATTGGCTTTGCCATTCCAATGCTTTTAGAGGGGACTGTAAATGTTTGGAATGTTGACGCACCATTCACTGACTTGGTTAGGTCTGACCAGTAGTCGTTCAGAATTCATTCAGTTGCTGCTGCTTTTGGCGTTGCATCATTGATAAAGATAAGTGATGTAGTATCCCTTGTAGCAACCTGTTCCCATGCTTCACAAATGATACTGGGCAGATGTGAACATTTTAATTGCAAACCAATTATATTTCTCCTCCACGCTTTTTGAATGTCATGTTTGAATGTTTAAGTTTTTATCTCATTTGTTCCTGACAGCTTGATCCAGAGCTGAGGTGGGGGGAGGTGTGTGTGTGTTGAACTCCTTGAGTTCTTGTGGGTTATTAGACATGAATCTTCTTAGGGCTGTGCCGGTGCAATCTTCTCAGTATGGTTATTTTACCCAGAGGTTCTCAACTATAGTCCTGGGGACTCACTTCTCTGCACAGTGTCAATGGTTCCGTGATTCAGGGCTCCTGAGTGACTATGTGTGTTCACCGTATAGTTGCGATGGTATAGCCATCCATGGCTGGGAGCCAAGGGAGCAAAATTGGCTGTGCTCTCTGGGTGGGAGGGATGGCATACTCTCTCCTCTGGGTCAATCACGGCAACATACAATCGTGGGCATCTGTGAGCTCATGTATGCAGAAGAGAACAGAGTGCTTTCTTCTCAGCAGCATGTGTAGCAGTTCAAAAAGGTGCAGTCTTTGAACCCTTCGGGAAGTTGGGAAGAATTGTAAGGGGCAGTGAGTCCATTGGACTAACCCAAACTAGTGATCAACAGCCTCTGATATGTTCTCACTGTTAAGAACACCTTGAGCCTACCTTGGTAGAAAAAAGTTTGGCTAAAGGTATGAATTTCACATCTCATCTTCTAGACTGGAGACACGAATGACTGCAGACATTAACATGATTCTTCAGCTCCTCCAGAGACAGATTACCCCTGTACCCCCAGCATACAGCTCTGTCTCACCTGGTAGCCAGTGCCCAGACCCCTCGATCCTGTATGGAACTAGCACGCCAGTACTCTACAACCTGTACCCCATTCAAATGGAGAGCAGCACTACTATGATCCAGGTGAAGAAAAGTTCACAGTTTTTGTAATGACCAAGTGAAATTGTCTCTCATTATCAACAGTCCATTCTGAAGGGATCATGATTATGCCCTCCTCATTTCCAAGACTCCACTGTCTACAGTGAGAACCGTGAAGGGTCTCCGCCTCTTTAGGGATCAAACATATTCATTCATACAGCCTTTTGAACTTCATTTGAAAGAACAAGCATAACAAGTATTGCAGTTTAGTAACTAACCACACTATGCCCACGCTATCACCAGTTTCATTTAGGAACGCGTGGTCGGATCTCGTCAATTTTCAACCAAATATGTGATGTTACCTGAAATAGCGATTAAACATGAAACCTACTGTACAGAGTTCAGTTTGTTTAAGACCTCTATATGTCAATATCAGAAAATGAAAGCTGAAATTCTGATCTACATATTCATCTTTTGATCTCAAGCCCAACAAAAGAAGCAAAAACAAAAGTAGCAAAAACAAAAGAATTTGCTTTCCTGTTCCAACACATTCCAGAGGGGCTCAAAATCAAGTGCAAAAGCTAGAATAATGTTGTATTACATAAAATCCAGAGAGTAGCATGGGACAAAAAAAAAGACAAAGTACAAAGATAAGGTTCGACTATACAAAAGTGTGTATCAGCTGTTAACTAGTATGACGTGATGTCATTGTCTCTGGCCAATGACGTCAATCCCATTCGCTGGTTCCTGAACATGTAGGAGATAGAAGACGCAGAAAATCAAAATAAGTCCAAGGAAGTAACACAGCACACAGAATCTCAGGAGCAAGTGTGCCCCCACTGGGCCACCCAAATGACGAGTCTTCAGTTTCAAAGCAGTCTTCATCACTTCAGAATGGACCCTAACCATTACCCTTATTTTCAGAAATGCACAGTTCAGAGCTGATATGATTCCAAATAACTTTTCATAAGGCACTGGACATAAGGTACAGTTTTTGCTATGCAGAATTTAACGTGTAACTTGTATCTCATCAGAATGTGACCAGACCCGTTTCGGCGTTCACGACAAAGTCTTTGGATTCCCAGCTCAGCAGCATCCATTTGATGACGACAGCCAAGAATGAAGAAAGTACCAGACGGATTAGCTCAAAGACATCGCCCGGTGTGACCCCCATCCTCCAGGCAGCACCCAGCGTGATGGATACAACACGGCTTCACACTGCTCTGAGGTTCTCCTCGCTGCCGGGTAATTTAGATTCCTTGTTAGCCTTGGCTGAAATCCATAAACATGTATCTGACCCCGGCTTAACCTTGAACCAGCGACTGCAAAGCTGAGCTTGCACAAGAATTCTGGGTTTCAATAAAGCACAGGCATGTGTTCAGGATTTTGCTTGCATTGCTGGAGAAAAACAAAACCAATTACTGTGAGTTTCATCAGAATGTACAAAGACGAGCTAAAGAAGAGTATACAACGACCAGGGGCAATCCCATCAACAGTCACAACCATTATGCATTACAGAATTTTGCAATGTATCCGAGCGTGCATCTGTGCAGAAAGTGCAACGTTTCCCACCACTGCCACCGTCTTCTCGGGTAACCAGCTAACCGCACGGGAAGAACGTGAGATCAGTGTAGGATTGGAACAAAGTGTTGAATTTACAAGGATTTCTGAGCATGTGAAACTGAAGCGCCGAGAATAAAAACCCAGTATATGTCCGAATCAAAGAAGACAACTCAGTTAACTCGGTCCCTCCAGGATTTTGCGATCGCAGAAAAGAATGCGAAATCAAGCAAACTTGATGACGCGATATTTGGAGGAGCTTGTGACTTTTCGAAATTACCGCAGGTTTGAGGCCAAGACGTCACAATGTGACGCGCGTCAAACTTGAGTACAGCTATAAAAAAAAAAAATAATAATAATAAAAATAAACAAATAAATACATAAAATAATAATAATAATAAAAAAAAAAAATTTTTTTTTTTTTTAAAAAGGTCTCGTTTCGCTGTGAAAGACCGTGCGAAACAATTTTGTGCGATTGCAATTTCGCCAATTCAAAGTAGTTGCACAAAGGACTCACAAGTTGCATCGCAAATTTCTAAGAAAAAAAATTAAGCATTTTCGGCCGCAACGATCAAAAAATAAATAAAATTCAGCAAAATCCTGTACGGACTGTTCACTAAATAGCGAACTAGCATGAAAGTTTAGTAATGTAGCGTGGTGTATTACTGAAGTATTTCTTTGTTGTTAATTTGTTGTCATTTTGTCTTTCTTTCTTTTCTTAATTTTACTAAATTAACTAAATTACATGGCTAGATAGTTTTGTAATATTGTCTGTTGTTATTGGTCAAATGTTTTTCTTGTTTTGAATTGCGTCTTTTTTTAATAGCTTCATTTTTCTTTCTTTCCTTTATTCGCTTTCCTTTCCATATTTCATTCGTCCTTAATCTTTCTTCCTTTCGCCTTAAATTCTTTACCACTGTACCCCCCCTTCTTTCATTCCTTTTTCAGATTCTTACTCCATGCCTAATCGGCATGCTTTATTAATGAAAAGAAAATATTGTGTAGTATAATATAAGTGAAGAAAATGCATACAGGTTATGCGTAATATACAAATATATTTTCTTTTTTTTCACCCAGTGGAAACAAGTGGATACATCTTGATTAGCTTTTACAAAAAAAACAACAACAACAAAAATCACAATGTACATTTGTTTGTTTGTTTTTTCTTAATAACTATAAAATAAAACACACCACGGTCCGAATGGATAATCCGTAATACGTTAAAGACGCAACATATTCACAAAAGTTGGCAGTTTTCAGACATCAGAGTGCAACAACTCTAAAAATACAGTAAAATACACTATGTACCATAAAAATTAAGAAACAAAAAAAAATCCTCAAAACATACAAACATATAAAAAGATACTTTTGTTAAAATCACAAACGATACATTAATTAATTTTCACAACTCCTTCAATGTACTCTGTATCGATTTCTTTTTTCCCCCCCTCTTTAGTGTTGCAAAGTTTTGCTCAAGTTCCTTCTACATATGTTCTATAGCTTAAAATTATATTTTTTAAACTACAAAACACGTGGCTCGTGTTCTCGTCATGATCTTCGCCGTAGCCTCTCCTTCTGTATTATAACGACGTGTTAACGTGAGCAGATTCGGACTGAAGCCTGAGCTGAATCATACGTCCTGGAGATCGTTTTGGAAATTGTTGTGTATGTGTAAGAAAAATTCGAGCTAAAACAGTGTTTAGCACTGCTGGGTTGGCAGGCGTCTGCCCCCACCAAACCTCACCCCAACCTACCCCACCCCACCAATCCAGTCTGGAAAACAAGCCGTTCTTTGTTTTGTCTGGAACTTAACATGCACTACTGGCTCTTTTTCCAGAAAGCTACAGCTACAGCTCTTCACGCTGCCACCATAGAGTCACACGTTGAAACGTTTTTTGTTGTTTTTTTTTGCTGTCCACCCAAAACAAAATAAAATAATTTGTAAAAATTTAAACAAACAGTGTCCTTTGTTAGGTCTTTATAGGTGATATGACTATAATATTAGTGTCATGTTGAATGATATTTCAGAAAAAAAAAAAAAAAAAAAGTGTATTCTAACATCATGGGCATTTTTCTGATTTGGAATCTTTTTCTTTTTTTCTTTTCTTCCCTCTCCATGTTTGTTTGTTTTTTTGTAGCTATTAAATAAACTCATCAAACTTATTTTGTTCGAAACTTTTTTTTTTATCTACATTGCGAAACAAATTAAGTGATGTAAGACGAGGAGGATCGGGATGCGAAATGACGGATGCACGGGTGTTTGGAATTTAGGTCACGAAAGCAGAAATATAAAGCGAGAGAACATTTAAAAGGGTAAGGGCTATTAATATTATCGGATTTCGATATCTAAACGAAATATGGTGTGCGCGTTTGATAAGTGACGTACGCTGCCAGTCAAATGTTTTTTTTTAACTCCCGATAGATATTTCTACGAAGTTTAATCCTCTCAAATAGAACATTTCTGAAAGTGAACCGAGAAGGATTTGTGACTTTATTTGATCTTTTATTGGTGGGAAAAAAAAAAAAATTAACACAAAATCTAGTCTTTGCAAAGATTTGGGGATTTTACGAAGAATTTCTGAAACATTTCATTGGCAATAGTGGATAAAACTGTAATAAAATGAAAAGAAAAGGAAACTTTTGACTGGCCCCGTGTATTTATTTTTACTCTATAACTAGTTATTTATCTAGTTTGGGTCTAGAAGTGAAGCTTTTGTTAATGGACACAAAAATATATTTTTAATTTTGTTGTATTTACAACAACTAGCTGTAATTTTGAAATCAGGTCATGTAAGAAATTAAAGGCATGACTGAACAGATATTAAGCAAGTGATTTACAACAACACCACCAATTAAGCAGTTAGAACTTCTTAGTTAGAACTAAATTCACCAATGTGGGGTTTTTCCCCCCAAAATATTTCCTATAAGCGCAACTGACGAAAGCCCAAAATCTGGATTCGGAACGTGATTCTGACGTGGTCAGAAATTCAAAGAAATGATAATTTTTATACATATATATTTTTTAAAAACCCACAGATTCGTCAAATTTGAGTTTCGAAATAATTCTACAAAAAACCTTTTGTCCTAAAACATTGATTGTGCTGGGAGTTTAGTACCACGGTTTGGAAATAATTTAATAAAAAGACAATTATTGGATTCATACCACATACTGAAATATATATATATATATATATATATATATATATATATATATATATATATATATATATATATATATATATATATATATATATATAAACACATAACAAGCACAATGAGGACTTTCCACTCGAGTGTATGTCGTATAGGTTGTGAAAATCGTAAACTAATCATATCTTAGTCGCAAGTCTTCATAATGGTGGCGGTTCCAGCAAGGCAAAGTCGACCCGTCCCCTCTTGTCCTCCTCCATCGCTCTCAGAGTCTCATGTTAAACGTATAGTTACTGTATAAAAAAAGCTGCTCGGGCCGGATGTCCGAGTTTAGCTTGGAAACAACACCGGGTTTGAGCTGCCGTGTTTGGAAGACCGAAAAACAAAAAACAAAAGCAGTGGCATGTGAAATGGGGCGAGAGAAAACAAAGAAACGAATGACCAAACAATCAAAGTAGTGATTTCTAGTTCCAGTGTCATTTGGTTTGTACATTCTCACGTGCTTCATTAGTGTCCTCTTAAAATAATTAAAATATATATATATTTTTAAAAACGTCCCTGTTGGCTCGTACCATTTACGGTTGAAAGATAATCACATCCGTTAGATCGTTCTGTGTTCGGTCTACCCTTCGTGCATCGAATCATTTGTCGAAGTTCAGTGAATTCACTGTCCCAATTACGTCTTTCAGTGATGGGTAAACCGCCACAAAAAAAAAAAGTAAAACGTCCAGGCTGTCCACACACCGGATGCTACATTGGATTTTGAAAGGAAATTCCTTGTTTTCGATGGAATTTGAGTTTCCTGTAGTCACACACACACACACACACCCATCCATCCATCCATCTATGACATTCACCTTTTCAGATGCATTAGGGCTGTCGAAATAAATGACTAAAAAAAAAAAAAATAATAATAATAATAATAATAATAATAATAATAATTTTACGTTCAGTTTTTTTTTTTTTTACACATTAACTTTCTATTTAAATGTAAAAACAAGCAAATGAAAGTATGCGTTCTTTTTCCGAGTGGCGTCGTCGTTATGTTTCCAGAATGTTTCTGTGGCTGGGTCTCGTTAGGGTACTACGTCGTGTCTGCAACACCGTTCTGTAGCTTATGATGTCTTATGACGTGATGTCTGATTTTTAAAAAATTATACATAAATAAAAATGCGACACCTGTGGGGGTTTTACTCTGACTCCATTCCTTGAAGTTCGTAAATCATTCAAATCAAGATGCAACTTTTAAAGCGATCCGACAGCCCTAAAACATACAATACAATAGTGCTTGACTCATGCATTCATGTGTTCACTTACTCTCACTCATTCAATCACTCGACCCGATCTGCCCCTTCTCGGGTGCACTATCTTTGCCCGCTCCAGGTTTCGGCCAATCCCAGGTACTCCGGGTTTTCCGCTGTAGGAGTCACATAGCCGTTCACCTGCCTGGGAGGTGATGCTAGAGATGTGGCTCCGCCCACTGAAGCCCCACCCGGAGGCACGTTAGCCACAAGATCCAAGTAATACGGATTGTCAAAAGCGGGAGACGTGGGCACTAGGTACTCGGGGTTCTCCACACTGCGTCCAGCACTAAGGCCGTTGTGTAACCGCCTATCGGTGGATTTCCGTGGCAGCGTGCTCGCCCGATCTGATTGGACCGCCTGGTTTACATACTCTGAAAAGAAATAAACAAAACAATTCATACCCTATTATAGTGCAGAAAGATCCTATTGCATATAAAAATGTTGATTTTTCACATAGTGATAGCGTAGTATCGTGACTCGCCTGGTTGCGTTTGTTTTCTGCGTGGCAGCGAGTGCGACGGGTAACTTATCGGCCCGTCCACTTCCAAGTCTCCATCCATGCACCCGGGGAAAGTGGGGTCTTTACTGTAGCGGCCGGGACTGGACGGAGGCTCGTCCCTGCCCCCGTCCAGAAACACGGAGTCGGATTGGCCGCCAGCGGAGCAATGGGACTGGCTTCGGGCCAGCGAGCGGTACTGAGAGCCTCCCCAGTTTCCGTTGGCCGTAGCTCCGACAGGAAGTGTCGGGTATAGATTCCGCCCCAACGTGCTGACCGACGAGTGCATGCTCCGCCCGCTCGGCACAACGTCCGTCTCCAGGACCAGATCCGTGCTCTGATTGGTTGAGAACATATATTAAAAAGACAGGAACATGATATGCTTGATTGACGAGTGTATTTTCTCCTCGTTTCTAGTGGAAACGTTCGAGAGAACGAGAGAGAGAGAGAGAGAGAGAGAAACAGATCTGACCCTGTGTGAGTGATGCCTTGTCAGTCCGTTCGCCTGGTTCTCAAAGAATCCGGGTTGGGGCACCAAATACTCCTCTGCGTCCAGGAGTTCCTTCACGTTCCCGCCTTCTTCTTCCAGCAACGTGCGGTAAAACTGACTGTCCACCAGACTCGACAGACTCATCTGCTCGTCATTCTGAAAAAAGATAATAATAATAATAATAATAATAATAATAATAATAATAATAATAATCTTAATAATAATTTTATATGATATATTTGTGCCGTGATTTAAGGTGTGGTCATATAGTTGTGTAGTCGAATTACATATGTCGTAACAAAAAGAAGATGGCACAGGTGGAGCTTTTTGTTCTTTGGGGGCGGGGGGTTAAAATAAAAATAAAAAAAAAAAATTTAAAAAAAGTGTATGACTTTACGTGTATGTATTATGTGTACGCACCGGAATGACGACGTAGCGTGGAGGATCTCGTGCCATGCTGCTGAAGTTATTCACCAGCTCCTTGAATCTGGGTCGACACTCGGGATCGATCATCCAGCCTGTCAGTCAGAGTAGATCATCAGTACCTTGTTCCAACAGTCCAAGATGTTTAACTGATACTTGGACGAACTTTCTCGCCGTACGTCTATGCACGACTATAGAAAAAGTTTCTGCTGCGTAAATCGCCTGTTTTTTATATATATATATATATACATATATACATATATACACATATATATATATACACATACATACATATACACACACACACACACACACACACACACACACACACAAGTCTCACTCACATTTGACCATGATCATGTAGACATCGACAGTGCAGATGAGAGGCTGGGGAAGACGCTCTCCTCGCTCCAGCAGCTCAGGAATATCCCGTGCCGGGATGAGATCGTACGGCTTCATGCCGAAGGTCATCAACTCCCACACGGTCACTCCTGAGGGTGATTATATAAATGTTTTAGTGTACGTGTAACAGTGTTATGTTATGTTTGATTGATTACGGCAACGTTTGTTTTTTGTTACCGACCGTAACTCCACACGTCGCTCTGGTGAGTGAACTTCCTGTGAAGTATCGACTCCAAAGCCATCCACTTGATGGGCACCTGCAGGACATGAGGTCACAGTTAGTTAAAATCACCACAAATCAGTCAGTTTAACAAGAAAATCACCACACACACACACACACACACACACACACACACACACACACACACACACACACACCTTTCCGCCGTCTGCATGGTACTCGGTCTCGTCTATGTCCAGGAGGCGAGCCAGGCCGAAATCGGTGATCTTCACATGGTTTGGGTTCCTTACCAGAACGTTCCGGGCTGCCAGATCTCTGTGGACCAGTCGGACGTCCTCCAGGTAACTCATTCCCTGCAGATGTTTATACACACACACTTGTCTGTTGATAGTCCTGGTCTAATTCAATACCAATATCTTGTATATTGATCCTATAATGACCAACACTGCACTGGTGGCTTATACTGTCTCGAATCTCTCTTATCACTGCTCTCGAATTCTGGAATATTATTGGTCAGAAGATGATGTTTTTCTATAACAGTAATATCCGAGCAGATTCGGAGCATCTGGACACTCAAGCGGCTCACCTTAGCGATCTGCACGCACCAGTTGAGGAGGTATTGAGACCCGATGCGGTCCTTGTTCTCTCGGACGTAATCAAGCAAGCAGCCATACGGCATGAGCTGAGTGACCAGCTGCACCGTGGAGGTCAGACAGATTCCCAACAAGCGGCACACGTACGGACTGACCACACCCGCCATCACGTACGCCTCCTGTGCGAAAAAAAACAACCACGGGTTGGTATTACCGCTCTACTAAGCTCAAGGCTAACCCAAGTCACCGGGTCAAATGTTTTGGACATTTAAAAGTGACAAGAACAGAGCAAGAGGACTTCCTTGGACACGTAACCAATAGCAACAATCGGATAACAAGTAGCTACTAACGTAGCGGGGAAAAAAAAACATGTTTGTAGTTAACCTTGGTTCAAAGTATGACTTGTTATGCGAACTAACTCACGTCCAGAATTTCCTTGTTGGCTTTAGGGGACGTGTTCTCACGCAACACTTTAATGGCCACCGGAATCTTCATGGTTTCTTCATCAGGAGTCCAGATACCCTGCAGGCACAGAGAGATCAGTTTTAATTTGAAAAGCTTGTGTACAATACAATAAGGCTAGTAATCCGTGATTAAACAGATGATGTACTTCAACCTTTACTAACAAGTTCTCGAATGGAATATCGACACTACCAACCGATATTTAAACAATCATCTGCAGACCCGCAAAGACACTGGCTTCAAAAGGCGGCCATTTTGAATCGGAGACCCCTGCACTTACAAATGCTGCTTTTTTACTTAATTCACCTGAACGTGCACATGGGTGTAACAATTCTACTCCTTTGATCATGTGTATAACTCCTGCTATTAGCAATCTATTCGGTTCAAACTTAGTTAGCACTGTGATTCGTACCTTGTAGACAGTGCCAAACGCTCCGGATCCAAGAACTCGCAACTTCTTGAGCTCCGTTTCCTTCAGGATGCGCATCTGAGCCTGATTGGGTTGTACTCCGCTCGGCGTCAGTGGCTCCACTAGCTGCAGGTGAAAAATAAAAGATTATTAAAGAATTCCACAAGCGGGCATTTCTTGTTGCTGAAGGCTTGACATTAACCATTACGGTATTAATAAATCGACCTGGAATCTGGTGGCATCTGTCATGAAGAGTCGCGCATCCGCACATTCCGCACACCTATCCTATCTCACCTCCCTGACGTTTTGTTATTCCTTATATGGTCTTTACTTCCTGTTCTTGTTAATTGCATGAACCCTTTGGCCATTGCCCTTTAACTAACTTCCTTGTTTCCTTGTGAAGCCTTGTTTACTTTCATAACACTTTTGCATCTCAGACCTCATGCTCCTGCAGTTGCCTCCTTATGGTCTCCTTCTTCTTCAGCTTCTTCTGCCGGCACAGATAGAAGATGAGCAGAGCCAGCAGGATGACGAAGAGAACGACACCACCGATCGCCGCTATCGTCGTCCCAGGTCTGTCAACAACAACAACAACAACGTCACGTCAATTTACTCCCGGTGTACTCCCTTTTTTTTTTTAAAAATTAACTTCAAGAGAGAAAACAAGAGAGATTTAACGCTATATGTTTAAAACGTACCCAGTTTTCTGCTGAACGGGACATCCTCGGTCATCCATCGTACAGCTGGCGAAAAAACAAACATGCAATCAGTGCTAAAAATAAAATAACACGCAATAGTTTTTGTAGAAGTAGTAAAAAATCCTGAACTTAAAAGAAAAAAAAAACAGCCTCCTGTGCTAAGTAAATCGCAGGTTCGAGCAGTCCTGGCGAGCGTTCCTTACGAGACGGTGCAGTTGGTGGCGCAGGGCACGCAGTGTCCACTCTCGTTGGCGTATTTCCACATGGTGTGTTGCTCCTCTTTCACGCCGCTCGGGCAGCGCTCAACGCACGTGTCGCCGTCCTGAAAGTGCATGCACTCCACACACTTGTTCGCTCCCTGCGATTTAAAGATTCCAATGAAACTTTTTTAAACAAAACAACGATAAACAATAAATGTGGGTGTGTGCGTGTCATTAAAGTGTCTTACAGGACCGGTGCAGGAGGCGGAGCCATTGATTAGTCGACACTCTGAGTGACAGGGAACGCAAGAGGATCCGTCGATGAACTCTCTGATGGCACTACACACACAAACACATTTAGATGTTGTTCATCAGTTATCAAATACTAATATATTTATATACACACACATTTTATATTTATATATATATATATATATATATATATATATATATATATATATATATATTTATTTATTTATTTACATTTAAACTCACCCGTGCTGGATGTTGCACTGCTCCACACACTCCATACCACGCTGAAATGACTTACATGACACACACTGACTTGGCCCGGGACCCCAGCAGTTTCCGTTCGCACACAGCGAGTCACACACATGACCCTCGGCCACTGAATCACACACACACACACACGTTTGGCCAAATTTAAGAGAATTCTGTGACTATTGTTATATTGAATATTCTGAAGAGGACACACCCACTGCAAATACTTCTTACTTGTTACTCTTTTTTTGATTTTTTAAACAAGCGGGTGTGAGATTGTGCGCACGAGAGCTCATTACCGCAGGTGTTAGGGTCGCGGTTGTTGTTGCTGATGAGGTTGAGCTCCTGACTTGGGAACAGCAGAGCGGCCCACGGCAGAGACGACGTGTAACACAGCTTGGAGTTGTTGTGGACAAGCACGAGGCCGCCGCTGACGCGGCGCAAAGAACGCAGGCCAAGAGACTCAATGTGGAGAGATTGCACTCCCAGAGAAAACACACCCCTACGGCCGCGGAAAGGATGAGAAAAGACAAACAGTACGGTTCGTTTACGTAACAACCCGGAATTATTTCCCCCAGAAGTGTTTTTATTGTTAGTGTCTAGATCGCTAACTTTAAAACCAAAAAATACAAATAAAAAAAAATCGAAAAAGGTAATATGATGTAACATAAAAAGAAGATTTTTTTTTTTAGAAGTTGGTTTCGTTAAACAAAATGGCTTCCTACCCTCATTATTCCACAGCTTCTAAAACAGCACCTGATCCAGCACGTCGCATTATTTGTACTTACTATTGGTTACACCTGAAACTAACACCCGAATTTTACCTTCAGTAACCAAAATAAAACCCTTTAAGCTCTTTTAGTTTATCTGATTATTTATTTATTTAAATAAACATTTCATTGTCCCCACAATGTCAAAATCTTATTTCACATATATTTTCCTTTTGTGGTTCAGATGAAAACACCAAGCGTGGAGGATGTCTGACGGGACTTACTTGTAAAGCATTCGACCTCTGATAACCTTCAGGTTTTCAAACACGCTCAGGTCGCTCTGGTTCTCTGGCCACGCGTCGATGTACACGTAACCTGGAGGATGGGGGGAGGGGTTGGGGGGGGGGGGGGGGGTGCAAAAAGCTCAGATTAGTGCCGGGTTCTCACGCAAAAACACCAGGAAGAGTTATTAACCACGAAACGCTGCGATCATATGTAACGCATGAACATACTAACGTATGAGAGATTTGAGCTACCTGTGATCTCCTCTAAAGTTCGGAACACTTCGAGGTCACTCGACTGCAGGCTTGATAAATTACTGCGCGGGTCCCTGTGGGGAATATGTACACGTCTTCAATTCGATAAGTTAAATAATAACAACAATAATAAAGCAGGGAAGGATTCCTGCTGATGACTCTTCCAAGCAGATCATGTTTGTGCATGTGCAGTAAAGCGGTTGCACCACCACTCCTGTACGTATACCACCTTTTCTGTATAAAAGGTAGTCCTGTTGGAAGAACGAACACATTGTGCTTTTACTTCCACAGTTCCACTTAACTGCGATCTTTGAATGCTATTTCTGACAATGGGAATTTCTAAACGCAGCCAGCTGCTTAGTCGAGCCTGTGGGCTGTTGACTGTTGGAGTGGAGTGTCAACACAAGGTTTGGAGGGTGGGAGGACTGATGGTACTCTGGAATTATCGCCACCTGAAAAATCCTAATGGCTATTCACGTACCCTTGAAACGATTGCGAAAGGAAGGCCAGGCTGCCGTAGATCTTCTTACAGCCCTGGAAGGAAGCGATGTTGGAGGAGTTCACGGCAGTTATCCCCTGGAGGTTCCCCATCCCGAGACCGTAACATACTGAGCCACGACACACACACACACACACACACACACACACACACACACACACACACACACACACACACACACACACACAGGGAATCACCGTTAGTTTATCATCAAACATTATAGTAACGATACAACCAAACGCTTCACTGTTCCATAACTTGGATCAGACAGAAAGACAGAGAAAGAAGGAACACGAGAGAGAGGCAGACAGACTACCAGACATGACATATAGACAAATAGAGAGAGACAGAAGGAAAAAGAGAAAGACAAAACAAGGCAGACAACCAGACAGAGACGTTATTTACAATAAGTTTGTGCACTGCGTAGACAATCAGGATATACACTTAATTACTCACACACACACTCCTACCTTTTGGACACTCTCCTTCACACTTCTCACATTTCTGTGTCTCCAGGCCATCTGGTTGGACAATGATGACCTCCTGATTGGCTTTGGGGCAAACCATTGTGCATGCTACATCCATGGCTAAATAGTTATCTATAGATAAAAGATTTTTTTTATGTATGACAATAAATAGAATTAACAAGAAGAGCTTTCATTTTCCTGCATTATTTTAATGAAAATATCCGATGGCTCTGATTAGAAGCATTTGCACAATTTGCTTTGGTACAAAGTATAGCTGTATTTGGGTTGGGTCAAAGTTTTAACAGGTTTAACAGTTTTATTTTATTTTTTTTTAAAAAAGGACACTTTACTGGGACAGTTTTTCACACAGGTGGCGCCGAAGCTGAACTTCTTGTTGGGGTTTGGTTTGGACTGGTACGTCACCGGGTCATAGATGGCGGGAGGAGGGCAGTTGTCTTTGCACGTGCCGCTGTCGTTGAAGTGCCGACAAGTCTGAGGGGAAGGAAAAAGAGGATACAGGCTTACTCTAAGTTCAGGATGAAATATCCGAAAATACAGCTGGGAAAGGAAACACGCACCAGACAGTCGGAGTCTTTGGGCCCAGTGCAGCCGGCAGCACACTGCACATGACAACAGTCGCTCGCATCAGGACCTTTACAACGCTTACAGCCTGAAGTACAGCGCACATTTGTCACTAAAAAAACAACAACACGCAAACATACATAGGGTCAAACAGTAGAAATGTGGCTGTGACATTTGTCCTCATGTTCAAAAGTAATTATCATGCAGCCGTTAGCAATGAAATAACTACTGGGATTAACCCCAAATAAAGACCGGCTTTTTCTCTAGGATTTTCCTCGGATCTTCGTGGTTTTGTCCGAACGTCAAAGCCATGGTCTGCAAAAAGAGCTTACGAAGTGTCTACGGGGTCTCACCGTCAAAATGGAATCAGGAGGTCAGGAGAGGGGGTACAACATTAGACGTATCACAGAACGCCGTGAAGGCCGTCATCAACAAGCAGGAAAAAACAGAGCACTATGGTGACATCACCGAGAACAGGGCGTCCCTCAAAAATTTACAAAATTATCGCCGAGAAACAAAATCTCACCAAGAAAGTTGGTGCCAAGAGACCTACAGGCAACATTAAACTAGCTGCAGGAATATCTGACAAGTACTGAGTACTCTCTGCATGTGAAAACAAACAATGTCTTATATTGATCACATGCCAAGGGTGACGGGGTAGACTTGGCTAGACGGGAAAAAAACCAAGCTCAACAAAATCACTCCAAAACCATCTGCCGAAATGTGTTCCAGAAGGTATAATAATTATATAATTCCAAAAGATCTGTTTGGCACAAAAAAAGAAGCATGGTGATGGCAGCATCGTGCTTTAGGGCGGATTTTCATCAGCCAAAACTATGACAAACTATGAAAATATGACAGTGTAAAGAAAAGTTAATAATGTAACATAATAATAAAAACTATTTAAAAAATAATAATAATAACAACAACAACAACCCTAACGCTACATACTTTCTGGTAAAGTAGAAAGTGTAATATAATTAAACTCTGGTATTATTTTAATGTTTTGAACGTGTGCTCATTCCAGTTCTTGACATTAGATGAAAAAAACCTGCTTCAAAAATTTTCCAGCTATAATTATATTATATTATATTACATATATATATATATATATATATATATATATATATATATATATATATATATATATATATATATATATAAAATGCTTACGTGTTTGGCAGTCAGACCCATTGAGGCCCCAGCAGCCCCTGGAGTTGCATGATTGAGGACAAGCTGGACCTGTTAAAAAATGTTCAAAAAATAAATAAATAGCACGAAGCCATATGTAACATAGCTCAACATCATCATCAAATTATGCAATACTAATCTAAATATAGGCCTTGTAATGTCATGTAAAGGTTAAAGGTCATCATACTCACAGTAAGGCGCTGCTGACTGTAGATGCTGCAGTTTTCCAGTTAGATCCTGATCAGCCATGATGTCCTTCCAGGTGATAGACCGAGGGTTGGGGAAACACAGCTCGGGGTTGCCCCAGATGTAAACATCACCCAGTAAAATCTCTAGGGAGAGAACAATGCAGCAATGATTAGTCAAATACAGAGATTTGTTTTACTGGAATACATTTGTATAGACAGACAGGCAGACAGACAGATCTTTACCTGTGAGACTTCTGAGCCACAGCTGCCTGACGTCGATGTTGCCCAGAACAGCGAGCGCGTAACTCGAGTTGTACAGCTGACTGCCCCTGATGATGCGCAGGTTCTCCAGAGGAACCGTGGACACGGAGACGTGGGCTATCAGCACATAGCCCTGAACCTCCACTATTCCCTACAGAGAGAACGACTTAACTGTATCATCATCATCGTCACAACCATCAACGTCACCTTTATCTGTAATTTCATATTGTTGTTCTTGCTCATGTTAGTCTATATCTGTTAGCTCAACTTTACAGAACGGGGAAGCTGGCAATTTCATCCTATAATGTTCCAAGACACTGGTTAAAAAAACAGGTGAATTCCTCTGTCAGAAGTAATCATTGTAAAAGTGATACCCCGTGCTCAATATTGTAAAGAAACGCTAATATTGTAAACTAAAATTGGAAATCTAAAGGAAAGCTAGAAATATGAACGTGAAAAGCTGATATTGTAATAAACAAAAGCTAGACATGTAAAGGACAGTTAATAATGTTATATATATATATATATATATATATATATATATATATATATATATATATATATATATATATATATACACACACATACATATACACACACATACATACACACATACACGTAAAGAAAAGCTAAAAGGGCAAAGGAAAGCTAGACATGTAATGAAAAGGTAAATGTCTAAAGGAAAACTGATGATGTAAGGAAAAGCCAGAAGTGTACAAAAATTACATACCAGATAATATACAGAAAAGCCTGAACTGTAAAGAAAGCTGATACTGTAAAGGCAATCTAGAAGTGTAAAGGAAAGCTAAAAGTGTTAAGAAAAGAAAGATGTATAAAGAAAAGCTAAAAAAAAAATTAAAAATAAAAAAAGTGTTAATTAAAACTTTTTAAAGGAAAAGAAGAAATGTAAATTAAAAAGGGGGGATAGGCATGGAAAGGAGAGTCGAGAGTGTAAAAGGTGAGCTGACAGTGTAAATATAACCTGGAAATGTAAAGGAAAGCTAGAAATGTAAAGCAGGGGTGGTGTAAAGGAAAGCTGATACTGTACAAAAAAAAAAAAGATAGAACTGAAAGCTAAAAACTGATCTTTTTAAAGAAAAGAAAGAAAGGTTACACAAGACAGCTGATAATGTAAAGAGAACTATAAACATAAAGAAAATATGATGCTGTAAAGAAGAGCTGATCGTGTAAAGAAAGACAAAGTGTAAAGAAGAGCTGATGGTGTAAAGAAAACTATAAGTGTCCAGAAAGTACGATACTGTAAGGAAGAGCTGAGAGTGAAAAGAAACTAAACGTGTAAATAAAATCTGATATTGTAAAGAGCTGTTAGTATAAGAGAAAATATGATATTGTAAAGAACAGCTGAAAGTGTAAAGAAGTGCTAGAAGTGTAAAGAACATATTATATTGTAGAGAAGAGCTGGTAGTGTAAAGAAAGACTAGAATTGTATATAAAATCTCATACCGGAAAGAAGAGCTCATAGTGTAAAGAAATGAAAAGTGTAAAGAAAATCTGATATTGTAAAGAAGAGCTGATAGTGTAAAGAAAGACTAGTAGTGTAAAGAAAATACAATACTGTAAAGAAGAGCTGGTAGTGTAAAGAAATGGTAGAAGTGTAGAGGAAAGCTGACAGTGTCAAAGAAAGATAGGAAAGATAAACATTGTAAAAAACAAAACCTATGAAATGTAAAGAAAAGCTAGAAGTGTAAAAGAAATTTGAGAGGAAAGCTACAAGACGTTTCATCTCTCATTGCTGTAAATTGTCAACTTAATTTAATCGAGTATGAATGATTTCTTGAGGAATGTACAAGTCTACAGTTACCTCGAGGAAGGAAAGATCTGGCATCCCTTGCAGGTGTGTGATCTCAAGGTTGCCGTGGACGACCTGGCAGTCGGTGTAAAGGAGTCGCAGCATCTCGTAATGGTTCTCCAGACTGGAGGGCAATGCCAGCTTCATATCCGTGCCCAGACATACTGTAGGATCAACACAGGTCGTTATTAAGAGTGTCGAGTGACCCGTAATCCTCGACTCGAAACATGAACCCGTTTCCTAGACACTGGATAATCCTAGTACAACGCTAACAAGGATTTATTTTCCAGACAACCGACAGTGAAATTCAGACGAGACTCAAACCATGACCAAGGTGCAGGTCTGTTATAATTAGTGCAGGCTCGGGTATCACCAGTATTGTACGTAAACCGGATTTACGAAACAAAACAGGAGATGCGAAAGCCTCTTGCAGAGCCGGAAGTGGATGAGATCTACAATTAAGGTCAGCCGAGGGTCACATTTTTTTTTTTTAATGTTCCTATTCTATTGTTTCACAATGTCATAGGCATGAGTTCTGACTAATACTTGATTCCAATTCAATAATGACAACAACAGCTCTTTAAGATGAACGTCAACGTCAAATTGTATATTTTGCATAACAAGTTTGGACCGAGAACGTCCCGCCGAGGAATTCCTCTCATGTGACGACTATACTGCTCACCGGGTGCCGATACTTTGTGTAGTGCAACGGATGGGCTGCAACAAGTAACTATATATCTACAAAATGAACTACCAAACGTCCACAAAGACGTAATGATCGGGGGAAAACTCCGGGTAGACAAAATAATCGATCTTGTTTACACCACAGTGTGTTCTCGGCAGGAATGTTGGCCAAGAAAAACATGAAGCGTCTCGTATGTGGATTCCAAAAATGTTGCCCTACTGGCAGTGCTACTTCTCTTCCATGACATCAATTTGTCAGCCATTGTTAGATGAAGTGCTCTCTCGCTCTCTCACACACAAACACACACATTACCTACTGAACACACACAACTAACTTCAATAACACCACGAAATGGACAAGGTCTGCAGGACATGATGTCACGGTCACTGACAGACAAAAAGTCCCTCTGCTAACTCTCTAATATCCAAACCACACCCCCAAACCCAACATTCCCTCACAGGGCTATCAGTGTGTGTGTGTGTGTGTGTGCGTGCGTGTGCGCGCATGTAGGAACTGGCTGTTGGCCTTGAATAGAATCCGACCCACTTCCTGTCTCCCCTCACACACTCCCCTCCTTTGTCCGAGTCTTTTTCTGTCCCCCTGCCTCTAATTTCACTCTCGATCTCTCTGTCTGTCTCTTTCTCGCGCTCTCTTCACCCCAATCTGTGTCCCTCTATCTCTGTCTGTCTCTTTCTCTCTCTTTCTTCACCCCAATATGTGTCCCTCTATCTCTGTCTGTCTGTCTCTTCCTGACTTTATCTATGTTAGTTCCTGTGTGTCTCTCTTTCTCTAGGTCTGTTTCTCTCTCGGTCTCCCTCTCTCGGTCTGTCTCTTTCTGTATCCGTCTCACTCTCTCTCTCTACCCCAATCCGTGTCCCTCTATCTCTGTCTGTCTGTCTCTTCCTGTCTTTATGTATATTAGTTCCTCTGTGTGTGTGTGTGTCTCTCTCTCTCTGCTTCACTAGGTCTGCCTCTATCTCTTTATCTCTCTCTGTCAGTGTCTCACTTTATGTCTGTCTTTCTGTATTGATGTCTGTCTCTGGTAAATGCTACATGGAAAAGAATTAGCACGCTGAGGTAAAAACATGCGCACACGCGAAACACAAGCTATTGTTATTGGCTTGGCAAAAAAAAAAGAAAAAGAAAAAGAAAGAAAGAAAGAAAAAAAAACATACATAAACAAAATCTGAGTGATAAACAGCTTTTGACACCAAAGGATTTATTTACATTCGCAGGAAATGAAATGCGTTTTGAAGCGTTCCTCTGACAGACTTTTCGGCTAGGTTTTGATGCTAAGAATGAATTGGATTTTTTATATTTAATACAAAATAAATGGAGGAAAAACAAGTAACAACTTGGGGAAAAAAAACAACAAAAAACAAAACAAAAAACAAAAAACAACAACAAAATCAAAGCAGCAGGATGAACGCATAAGAAAAATGTAATAAAAATATTTCTACAACTTCTGTAATAATAATAATAATAATAATAATAATAATAATAATAATAATAATAATGTACTGCTATAGTATAGTATGTTACCAAGATACGGTAATATTTTGTTAGAGATATATATTTATGTATACATTCATACACACACACACACACACAGTATCTCACAAAAGTGAGTACACCCCTCACATTTTTGTAAATGTTTAATTATATCTTTTCATGTGACAACACTGAAGAAATGACACTGTGCTAAAATGTAAAGTAGAGAGTGTACAGCTTGTGTAACAGTGTAAATTTGCCGTCCCCTCAAAATAACTCAACACATAGCCGTTAATGTCTAAACCGCTGGCAACAAAAGTGAGTACACCCCTAAGTGAAAATGTCCAAAATGGGCCCAATTAGCCATTTTCCCTCCCCGGTATCATGAGACTTATTAGTGTTACAAGGTTTCAGGTGTGAGTGGGGAGCAGGTGTGTTAAATTTGATGTCATCACTCTCACACTCCCTCATACTGGTCGCTGGAAGTTCAACATGGCACCTCATGGCAAAGAACTCAGATTCAGATCCTCAGAAAAAAAGAATTGTTGCTCTACATAAACATGGCCTAGGCTATAAGAAGATTGCCAAGACCTGACACTGAGCTGCAGCACGGTGGCCAAGACCATACAGTGGTTTGACAGGACATTTTCCACTCAGAACAGGCCTCGCCATGGGAGACCAAAGAAGCTGAGTGCACGCGCTCAGCGTCATATCCAGAGGTCGTCTTTGGGAAATAGACGTATGAGTGCTGCCAGCATTGCTGCAGAGGTTGAAGGGGTGGGGGGTCAGCCTGTCAGTGTTCAGACCATGCGCCGCACACTGCATCAAATTGGTCTGCATGTCTGTTGTCCCAGAAGGAAGCCTTTTCTAAAGGATGATGCACAAGAAAGCCCACAAATAGTTTGCTGAAGACAACCAGGCAAAGGACATGGATTACTGGAACCATGTCCTGTGGTCTGATGAGACCAAGATAAACTTATTTGGTTCAGATGGAGTCAAGCGTGTGTGGCGGCAACCAGGTGAGGAGTACAAAGACAAGTGTGTCTTGCCTACAGTCAAGTATGGTGGTGGGAGTGTCATGGTCTGGGGCTGCATGAGTGCTGAAGTCACTGGGAAGCTACAGTTCATTGAGGGAACCATGAATGCCAACATGTACTGTGACATACCGAAGCAGAGCATGATCAGTCTGCAGTATTCCAGCATGATAACGACCCCAAACACACCTCCAAGACGACCACTGCCTTGCTAAAGAAGCTGAGGATTAAGGTGATGGACTGGCCAAGCATGTCTCCAGACATAAACAACCCTATTGAGCATCTCTGGGGCATCCTCAAACAGTAGGTGGAGGAGCACAAGGTCTCTAACATCCACCAGCTCCGTGATGTCGTCATGGAGGAGTGAAAGAGGACTCCAGTGGCAACCTGTGAAGCTCTGGTGAACTCCATGCCCAAGAGGGTTAAAGCAGTGCTGGAAAATAATGGTGGCCACACAAAATATTGACACTTTGGGCCCAATTTGGACATTTTCACTTAGGGGTGTACTTACTTTTGTTGCCAGCAGTTTAGACATTAATGGCTGTGTGTTGAGTTATTTTGAGGGGACAGCAAATTTACACTGTTACACAAGATGTACACTCCCTACTTTACACTGTAGCAAAGTGTCGTTTCAAAGGGGCTCCTTTCGCCGAGCCCCACACAAATTTATGGAGATACTAGAGATCCAGATCCTTTCTGCCTCTGGATGGAGCTCAAATCTTCTCTAATTCCAGACTGCTGGGACTACGGCTGCTCCTAACGCCATACAGACTTCATATAAATCCATAATGAACTTTTTCACACTATCTGTTGTTACCCAGATGAGGATGGGTTCCCTTCTGAGTCGGGTTCCTCTCAAGGTTTCTTCCTCTTATAACATCTTAGGGAGTTTTTCCTTGCCACCGTCGCCACTCAGTGGCTTGCTCAGTTGGGATAAATTCACTCCTTTAATATCTGTTTACCATGTTGATATTTCTGTAAAGCTGCTTTGAGACAATGTCTATTGTAAAAAGCGCTATACAAATAAAATTGAATTGAAATTCAGTGATGTCACAGGAAAAGATATCATCACATATTTACAAAAATATGAGGGGTGAACTCACTTTTGTGAGATACTGTGTATATGTGTAATATATATATATATATATATATATATATATATATATATATATATATATATATATATATATATATATAGTGGGAGAGAGAGAGAGCGAGAAAGACAGTTAGAGATATTGAGAGAAAGATATTGGGAGATAAATATAGAAAGAGAGAGATATTGAGAGATAGAGAGAAAAAAAAATTGAGAGAGAGAGAGAGAGTTAGAGATAGTATGTAAATCAGCAGCTCGACAATGATCCCAGACACACCTTCACTTTGCACAGCACCACTACTCGATGACATCACACCCTCTGATGTCATCACTGTACCTGCCAATCCGACCAATCAAATCATTTACCACTTCAGCGCCTATACAAACACCGGCAGCTTTACAGAACACATCCGTCGAGCGCCTGGTCAGAAACGTTAAATGATTTTATTTATTTCACATCAAACATCCATTTCCAGAACAAAT
The DNA here is from genome assembly GCF_001660625.3 of Ictalurus punctatus. Classification (NCBI taxonomy): domain Eukaryota; kingdom Metazoa; phylum Chordata; class Actinopteri; order Siluriformes; family Ictaluridae; genus Ictalurus; species Ictalurus punctatus. Next base: position 1,939,658 of record NC_030428.2, read on the forward strand.
ATTATTATTATTTTTTATTAAATATTAATATTATTTATAATATCATTGTAAATTATTATACCATGTTTAACTCTGCATATTTGTTTACACATTTAAGCAGTAAATTTGAAAGAAAAAAAAACAAGCTCGATGCAGCATCGCACTGTGTACTCTCTCTTTCACACACACACACACAATCCTTGAACAAACGAGTATTGCTCAACCAACAGGAAGAACAGGATCTGGACCGGCTGCGGAGTGTGTGAGTGCGCAGGTGATGGGTGCACGTACGCGCGCACACTCACACAAAGCGTGAATGCAGCAGCAGCACACAGATTCCGAAGTATGACACATTCGCACGAAATGAAAACGTCCGCACGCGCCCAACGGCCTCTGGCTTCCTGCTCAGAACACAAACGGCATCGTCACAAAAAGGCTTTATTCATCAACAGCGTACTTTTTGTCCGTTCATAGCTACCTTCAACGATGTGGAACGTCCGCCAAATAAGCGGTCACTTGTGACCGGGATACGTAACGGTCGCTCCCCATGGCGACTTCGTACTCTCTCGTGTTACTGAAAAACGGCAAAAAAGCCTCAACTCCTATTCCCTGAAGATATTAGAACGCGAATTTGGAACTAAACGCGTCTACATACGATACAAGTAACCTTAGAAAAACATCGTTATGGCATTTAAATGGTGTGCTTAATAGTACGGCCAGCGTGAGCGTGCAGAGCAGGGACACGAGAGTGCAGAGAAACTGTCACGTGTGAGAGACTGCAATTCAGTTCGGCGAGCACTGAGACACGCGCTGCACAGGAGTCAAAGTGCAACTGGTGAACGTTTTAAAACATAAAACTCGACGATTGATCAGCCGCTGTTGTTCCTTGACAATGAATGATTTGAGCGCAGCGAAAACAAAACAAATCGGCTTTCATTGACATGTTGGTCCATTTTCGCTTTTCCTACATTACCCACAATACCGGTCACCAACCTTCTAAACTACCTCCTGCAGTTAAGAGAGCAATGCTTAATAATCAAGCTAATACGGCTGTCAACAGCATCACATTCGTCCACTTGAAGATCGCTAACTAGCCAAGTCGCGTCGCATCTCTATAGCTCCGCTTCGTTCTGGGACTTTTTTCCAGATTTGCTGTCTCCACTATTCTACGCTGGATTTCTCATTAATACGGCGCTGAACGTCGCTGCAAAATGTTTTTAGGAGGCAACAGTGAATCCTGGACCACTATCACTTAGGTTTAAAGTCATTACAAAAAAAAATCCTCGCCTACTGAATGCCATTGTAACCGCACTAACAATAACAATGTCCCCAAGTTAGCATACAATGACTAACTTCTCACGGGTATAACAAAAAATACTGCCACGACCAGCATACTGGTTTGGGGGTTGGAAGAAATGGACTGGGGACAGGAACAACAGCTTGACTGACTACAGTGGCATTCGAGGCAGGAACTGGGCTTGAACTGGGTACAGGAACTGTTGTCCAACTGGGTACAGTGGAACTGGGATCAGGAACCGTAGTCCGACTGGGTACAGTGGAACTGGGGACAGGAGCCATAGTCTTACTGGGTACAGTAGAACTGGGGACAGGAACCGTAGTCCGACTGGGTACAGTGGAACTCAGGACAAGAACTGTTTTCTGATTGATTATACTGGCACTGGGGACAGGAACTGTTGTCCGATTGGATACAGTCAAACTTATTCCCACCTATTCTTTTACAAATCAATAACACAGACATACAAACACACACACAGACACACACACACACACACCTGTGTGCAACAGTCCAAGTTTGTTCCATGAGTAATCAAAACCCTGACACACTTGTGACCTTTGAAACTACCAGGAAAGAGTCCCTGTGTGTTTTACTGAGATATACTTTCAGTGTTGACTGAAAACAGTCCGATCAAACTTCCTGAAACCGCATGAAAGTTTTTTCATTCTAAAAATTTATGTATTTATTTATTTAAAGGATCACAGTACACTCTGAAACCTGCTTTACACGCGCACTAATCTAATCTTCATGACGCATCGTATCATGGCCGAGATTACATCTGGCACAAACACACACCGGGACACTTTGACTGGCACATGAACTTTAGGTTATTTGAATTTCTACACATCTAATCCATTTTCCATAAACTTCTTCATAAGATGGACAATCCGTATATACGTGATCTCAAAGATGATCGGTTAGTGTCACTGAGATTAACACAGGAGAGACGATATATATATATATTTTTTTTTTTATCATGTTCTGCATATCCTCCAGGTTTTTTCGACAAGTAAGGAATAAAAAATAATAATACTTTTTTTTATATACATTTTTTTTGTCCTCCTTATATAAATAAAACTGACTATCGCATGACTTTTGCAGCAGTGTACTGTATCGAATGTGTTTATGAACAACTGCAATAATAATTTATTATTTTTTTTAAAAACATGAACGCACCCTCATTCTTTCGCATTCACATCAGTGTTTGTTTACCTTGCCCAAACCTTGAGCTTTCTGTTTACGGTGCATATAATGGCAGGTTGTAAGGCAGGCGTGTGTGCGTGCGTGCGTGCGTGTGTGTGTGTGTGTGTGTGTGTGGACACTACATAGCATGAAGCAAAAGATCATATTACATTGCTTCTTATTGTGATTGCAGTGTGCCGAGCTGTGAGAGATAATAACACCACACTGATGTCTGAATAGCATGCAGCAACACTTACACTGTGGGTTTCTGTGATTTATCGACTACAGAATTATGGTAAAAAGTGCTTTATATCGCGATAAAGAGCGAGCGATATATTGGTGCAGCCCTTATTACTGAAACACACTGAAACTATGTAGCGTTAATGAGCGCTTTTTTATACAGCGTTGAGCTCTGAAAACACCGTCTGGCCACGTGGAGCTCGTATCGATGCGTTTTTTTATTGATAAATATTGATAAATATTGATAAATATTGAGAAAGGTTGCGCAGAGACCCACCTTCTCTCGCCGAGACTCTCGTCATTCCCAACAGCAGGAGCAGCAGGACGAACCGAAAACTTCTCGCCGCCTCCATAGGGCTTTCGGCCACCATTCAGTCCATATTCAGCCTCCAGGTCGTTATCTGCGGTATTAAACCCCCTTCAGTGATCCCTCCGAGATTTACTCAACCCTGAAACGACTCCCTAACTTTTCCCGAAACATAAATAAGTCGCGTCGGCTTTGTTTTGTTTTCTGTCCTGTCTCTTTCACCCTTTTCAATCTCGACAACTTCCTGCCGAGGAGCGAGCGAGTGAGCGCGCGTGCGCGCGCGAGCGAGCGAGAGAGGAGACTTGTCAGTTTCGGCCGCGGTGACGCGCGTTCCTCGGCCAAGCGCGCACTCGTGAGCGCCGCACGCCTCGGCACTCTTCAATGATTTGTTTGTTTGTTGTTGTTAAGTCCCTATTATAACTGCAGTACATCGAGAAGTGCACTGTATTTACTATAGTAAACGTTTTGGAATTTAATTAGCTACTCTTACTCTATCTATACAAGTGCACTACCTACAGTAGGGAGCATTTTCACACCTACACTATATCACTGGGCTATATCATGTTCCATACCTATAATCATATATGTATTTGATGTAGAATCATTTGGTGTCCAGTGCACTACACGCTCTATATAGTGCTCAATATTTAGCTCATGGCACCTACTGTACACTATAGAATGCATTTGATATAGAGTCATTTGGTATTCAGTGCACTATAGTTAGCTCACTACACTATATATTTAGGGTTAGGGGTTAGGGTTATGCATTTGATATATGTATTTGATATAGAGTCATTTGGTGTTCAGTGCATTATAGTTAACTTGTTACACCACATATTATGGCATCTACACTATATAGTGAACTATGCATTTGATATAGAGTCATTTGGTATTCAGTGCACTATAGTTAACTCATTACACCACATGTTATGGCATCTACAGTCTATAGTGAACTATGCTTTTGATATAGAGTCATTTGGTATTCAGTGCACTATAGTTAACTCATTACACCACATATTATGGCATCTACACTCTATAGTGAACTATGCTTTTGATATAGAGTCATTTGGTATTCAGTGCACTATAGTTAACTCATTACACCATGTGTCATGGCACCTACACTATGTAGTGAACCATATATGCATTTAATATAGACTCATTGGGTATTCAGTGTACTGCACTCTCTAAGTAGTGCACTATAATTAGCTGACTACAGCCTGTATCATAACATCTACACTATATAGTGAACTATATATTCATTTGATATAGTCATTTGGTATTCAGTGCACTATAGTTAGCTCACGGCACCTACTCTATATAATGCACTATATATGCATTTGATATAGAATCATTTGGTGTCCAGTGCACTACAGTCTCTATATATTGCTCTATATTAAGCTCATGGCATCTACACTATAGAGTGCATTTTTAGCTCATTACACCATGTATTATGACACCTACACTATATAGTGAACCATATATGCATTTAATATAGACTCATTGGGTATTCAGTGCACTGCACTCTCTATATAGTGCACTAAAGTCATGGCACCTACACTATATAGTGCACTATATATGCATGTGATATGGAGTCATTTGGTATTCAGTGCCCTGCACTCTCTATTATGGCACTAACATTGTACAGTGCACTATATATGCGATTGATACAGAGCCTCTTGGTATTCCACTCACTACTCCTTAATCACTACATCATTATATAGGATAGGAAGCAATAGCTCCTAGGCCCTATGCAGTGCCCAGTGTGTCTAAACAGCAAGGCATTTGGGATGTGAGGTCACTCCATACTGGCTAGATGAGTCTATTGTGATTGTGCACTCACCTAATTAAGTGCTTAATTAAGTATTACTCAAGCACAGGCGCAGATTGTTTTCAGGCTTGTTTATGACAGTTCGGGGACGGGTTTGACTTCTTCAGTGTGCTCACACACTCAAACACAAACACACACACACACACACACTACATTCCAGCAGTTTACAATGGCATGCTCTGCCACGCACTGATCACAAGCCTGATTGTGTCTCAGCATTCGGGTAAAGAATACACTCCTTTCACAAGACTCTCCAACCTCCTCCCACTCTGTGTGTGTGTGTGTGTGTGTGTGTGTGTGTGTCCTACCCCAGCCTCATTTTTGCCTAGAATGGGTCCCTCTATTGGATGAGCTGCTAAAATCAGTTTCATTACCAACATGACACTACATATTATAAACACTATGTAGGGAATAAATGAAAAGCCTCTAGCCATATCTAGTGCACTAGAAGTTTGGTAATGTGGGATTCAGCCCCCTGCTCCCTACATAGTGCACTACTGCCGAAGGAAGGAGTAAAACAACAAGTTTTAATACAGAACCACTTTATTTCTTTCTTAAAGCTTCTTTGCACACACCAGTGAAGGGAGAAAGAAAGAAAGAAAAAAGAGAGCGTGATGGACATGCACATGGCAAAAAAAAAAACAACAACATGGTGCCTTCAAGCTTCCTTATTGGCTGGTGGACCTGTTGGGACACTCAAGTCGTAACTCCGCATTTTAACATTGAACCCCTTTTTTCTACTGTAATCTAATAAACATAATTGGGGGGGGGGGGGGGGGGGGGAGGGGGACGACTCCCATTGCTGTCAATGTATACTGTAGATAAAATTCTAGATAATCTTCTGGATTAACAAACATCAAGTTAAATTGAAACACATCTACATTTAGCTCAATTTCTTTAGACAGGTCTAGAAAAACTTGCCAGGTCGGTCTAAATTTGAATCTAGCTAGCTGGAGCTACAATAAAATACAATGTCCTTGTATCTGTTCCTGATCAATTAGTAGCGATTAATCAATTTTGTGAGTAGACTAAAAGGGGTAATATCAGTGTGATCTATTGGGCTGGTTAATGACACTTATTTGTGTAACCAAGAGCAATATCAAAATTATTGGGGAAAATAACTAAATAAATAAACGTATCATGGCTTTAATTGACCAAATGTTGAACAGTGATTATTTTAACCTTCATTTTTACCCATAAGCCATTTATTGCAGCTTGGTATTAATGGGATGATTGACAAGCAAGGTGGAAAAAAATGATAAATTATTAAACTATCATTATGTCCGAGTGCACGAGAACAACAACAATTTTTAACAACCATTTCACTTCTCAACTTCGTGTGGAAAAATCTGAATCAAACGTACATGAGTTTTAATCCCGTTAATCCAAACAACATCGATGATTAGCCGAAACATGTCCGGGAGGGGGGGGTGGGGTGGGGTGTGTGAAGATTTCTTCTACGTAGCTACGTTGTCTAGACTCGGAATAAAATCGAACTCTAGCTACATCGTCGGGCCGATAAAAGGTCAGGGAAAATCTACGTGAACCTCGATCAATGTAGAAAAACTACTCACGGGTTCAAGGCTGGCTCGATTCGTTTAGACTGATCTAGAAAATCCAGAAAGGTTTTCTGGACCGGTCTAGAAAAAGCCACGTACACTAACATAATTAGTGGAAGTCAAGTCGATTTCAACCAAAAATGGTCGATGCCTCAGTTCTTCAACCTCACCGTGTGGCTCAAACTGGAACAATGTTCATGGAAGACGCCATTTTATACGTCCATGTCGCCCTCTAGTCCCGCCTCCCATTGAACGCAATTGTTCATTTACAACAACAACAAAAAAACGACACTGCGGAGCGTAACGATGTAGTTTGAAGCAAGCACGTTATTTGAGAAAAGATTTCTTAACACTTCTTGGCTGATCGACATCGTTCGGTGCAAAAAAAAAACAAACAAAAAAATGTTTTGTGTGTGTGTGTGTGTAAAAGATTTGGTTGTGTTTTCATTGGAATCAAAACCCGGTCGACTCCTCTCAGTGTTTCAGCGTTCTCATGGTGACTGTTATGAACACACTCTGAGCACTCCAAAATATCTAAGGCTATATTTACCCGCCAGCTGAACATGCTCTCTCTCACACACACACACACACACATCCACAAAAGTGCACAAGTGGCAATTTGGAACAAAGACACGCTGACATCGGTGTTAATTCCCCAGGGAGCAAATAAGCACTCACATCATTCAACGGAAACAGTGGAGTTTCAGTGAAGACACGAGACAGCAACTGTATGTTGGACAAGATGGGATAAGGCATACGTGGAACACACACACACACATGGTTTCAAACTCTAAAAGGCATTCCAGGTGAAAATCTCGCTTCAAATTCCTTCATGAAGGGAAAACAATAATACAAATCAACACAACAATACAAAAGAAGCAAATACAGCAGCAGTGAAAAGAAGCAAACCTTACAGCTGCTCCAACATATCGTCTGCGAGTCGTATCACGATATTATCGCCACCCCCCACCCCTTTTACCCTTCAATACGTCTAAATTCATTTTTGTGGGTTTTTTTTGCTTCAGCTAGCACCAAGGAGAAAGAAAAAAAAAACAAAAAACATTACAGCACCATTGCACTAAAATATACGTCAAAACAGTGTGTTATTGATGTTAACGTGGTATTTTGACACGATTTATTTAGAAATGTTGGTGCATCTCGCTGGTGTTTTTGGACTCGCTGGTGCGATAGTTGGTGGGCGCTGGTTTTACACCGTGAGGCAATTTAAACTTACGATAATTCTAAAAATTACATACGATAATTACGATAATTATTTTTGTTTGCATTTATCCATTTTTTTTTTAAATCTTCAAAATGTTGCAAGGTTTTAGTGTGTTTTTTTTTTTTTTTTTTTTTTGCAAAAACACAACTGCACAGAATTGTTTCTTTCGCGGTCATGTTTGTCGGTAAACGAGACCTTTTAGCGAACACCAAATGCGTCTTGGACCCAAATCTGTGGAAAAATCTGTGATAATTTTGGAAAAAATAAAAATAAAATTGCAAGCTCCTCCGAATATCGCAGTGTTTGCTTGAGTTTGCGTTCATTTCCGCGACCGCAAAAAAAAAAACCCTGGAGTGCGTTGTTTAAAAGCGTAGATGGTGTTTCACCAGGTCAATTCAATAGTTTCTCAAACAATCCACCCACCCCCTAACCCTTAAACAAACCATGTCAATACAGTTTGGCGAAATATCCAACTCTAAGCTCTTCTACTCAAGGCAAAGCTCAGTAAAGGCAAAAAAAGGCATGGTGATAAATGTAAAATAATAATAATAATAATAATAATAATACAAATAATAATAATAAAAAAATCAAACACGCGTGAGCAAAGCAACCAAAAGAAACTCTCTTCACAGCCGTCTGTAGCAGAGTGGTTAAAAAGTGTAAACTCAATTCGTAAACTCGAAATTCACAGACTCGTCCTGACTGGAGTGATGGGAGAGGAAGGGGCGGGGCTCCGAGACAGGCTCCTCCTATTCCAGCTTGACTCCTGCCTTCTCCGTGTTGAGAAGGTGGAGGCTGTCGTCTATGAGGAAACTGAAAAACGGAATCGTTCGTAAGAATAAATTCTAAAGTACTAAGAATTCATCCCTGTTTGGATTTCATTGAGCTGTTACTATAGAAACGATAACGTATTGGAACAAGCGCGTTAATCGACATCCTCTGATGAATCAGAATCCAGATATAAAAATTTATATTCAAGTGCATTGTAACGATCACGAGCACAATATTTGTGTAGCGACAGCGTCAGAGGAGAAGACGCTGTGTTGACGTTGTGTACCTGTAGAAGAGGAAGTGGACGGGGACAGTGCCCAGGTGCCAGGCGGCGTGAGCGTCCAGCACCCAGAAGAGCGGCGGGAAGTCGAGGAGCTCGAGCAGCGCCAGGCCATGAAGCAGCACCACCACCACGCCGCACTTCCACCAGTATAGCAATGTCCTCCGATTCTGCCAGCACCAACCGAGCCACCATAGCAGGTTTATCATGCCTGAAACCGGGTCATCCGTTTATAGGTCACGTTTATGCAGAAATATAGACAATTCTAAAATGGATCACAAACTTTCAAGCGCCACTGTGCATAAATATGGAAATTTAGACACTCCCATGTCCGACTGCCAAAAGACCTCATCCGCTACCTCCTATGGAAGTAGCTAATCGATAACTAGCTTAGCAGGCGGGTTCTGAAGATAGATACTATTCTTAGATGCTATTTAATCCCTGGTTGGTTTGAAAGCTGGGACGCAATCACATCACAGTTTAAACATCAACACGTGTGACTGCAAGGTTTCTAATAAGAAATAAACACAGAGTGAAAAGTCTTTACCGACCTATAGTTGCGTTGGCGGCCATGTTGTAGCCGTAGTCGAAGCTAACAAAGGTGAGATAGGAGACGTGAGAGGTGAAGGCCAGGATGAGCAAAACTCCAACGATGCTGGACACACCGGGCCGCCGCAAACCCAGTGTCCTAAACACCACACAGCATCATTTCATTTAAAACACAGAACCTAAATCTGTGTTCCTAAATCAGAACCTAAGTCTAAATTTACAAAAACGCTAAGCTAAATCATACATGGTTAACTTTTTTTTTTTTTACAGGCTACGTATGTGGGCTAGCTGTCCCAACTTTACAACATCTGCTAAGATGCTAAGACAAACATGTTTGGTTAAATATATCGTTTCATAAATACTTACCTGACGCAGCACAGGTAGATGGAGTAGAGGATCACCGCCGATGCACAAAAATAGTCCATCTTCTAGAGCGACCAAGAAAAAAAAAAAAAGCTGTTATAGATGTTATTTTGCATCACATCAAAAATATTTACCAAAAAAATGTTCACGAGTTACGCTCCCTTACAGTCTTTCTTAACATTTATTCAGCTTAGTAGTAGAACTAGCTACATACATGCGTCAGCTTGCTAATGTTAGCTAGCTATACGGTTACCTCAGCACAGGTGATATTGAAAGGTAAATTCTTTTCTGACTGTGTGGTGAAAAACAGTAGCCAGGCTTGCTAACAAGATATCTTACGCAATGTACTGTATTGCGTAATCAGAAATTAGTCGCTAGCTTAGTTGGTTAGTTTCACGTTTGAAACTCCTCATCGCCAGTGTGTTCGTTTTTACGATGATTCTTCCTGTATTGTTCGTACTATATTGCAATTCCTTACAAAATAGGCGGGATTCCTGTATTATTCACGAGTGGGCGGAGACTGACTGGAAGCAGCTGCACTCCTATGAAAGACATATTTGTTAAACTTGACTTTACTCGAGTACCTCGGTTAGATAAGTGTCTCTGGTGTGAAATACTGTGGACCAGAACCAGGCGTTCAGCGACACCTGCAGGGAAAAAAAGAAAAGAAAAGAGGAATATTCACGTTAAGTCAACAGGAAGTGAAGTGATGGCTGGCGTTAAGTTTAGTGGGCGGGGCAAGAAAAAGTCGGGCAGACTTTATAAGACGTTCCTGTTGACTAAAGTGTGGTAAAAGTAATCTACATCCGATTAGTTATAAAAGGTGTGCTTTTGTGTACGTCCTGTAGCTATATATTTAGTACGTGTTACAAGTGAAACCAAGGTAACCCGTGAAAAAACTAAGATAAGTGACACGAGGTGATAAGTTAAGGTTAAGTCTTCAACTAACTACGTTACATTGTACATTAACGTACGCTATGTAGCAAGCAAAAAAACACCCCAGGGTTGTGTATAGTGGGCGTGGCCTGTTTTTTAAGTTGTGATAACAATACAGTAAGTAGCCAAAATGTATTATATATTTGTGTTCCCTTGTGTTACATACTATGTAAAGCAACCGTGGGTGTAAAAAAAAAAAACAACAACTTGCTTTATAAAGTGAACCTGTTAATAAATAAACAAACATATTCGTCATCACAAACACGAAGGGTTCTCACCAGCGAGAAGGCGGTGACGGTGTGGTACATGGGGCACTGGCGTGGGACGGCGCTGCGGTAGCGCAGCAGCATCAGTAAACACGCCAGACCGTTGAGCAGTGACGCCAGAGCTGACGCCGGCTCCTCAAAACATAGGAAGCGCACGAACGGCCACTGGACACACATTACAAACGTTACACAGAATAATACGCCTTTTTCACAAAACAAACATTCTTACAAGGCGTAAACTTTAAAAAAAACTTTTTTTTTTATTAAAAAAAAATTCTAGTAAATGATAAATCAAATTTCAGTCGCGTGTCATTTTTATCACCACCTTCCATATTTAGGCAATACTTAGTAATGTAGACCTTCACATTTCTATATCGAATAATATACTGGCAAAAATATACATTATATATATATATTAAGCGCCAACACTTTTACCTTCATCAACAAATCCACATTCTGTAAATATGCAAATTACACACCCCGCCCCCAACACCAGAAAGATCAGTATATTATTGGCTCTTGTAATTTATGACATAGTAACACTTCTTGAGTAATGTTATTGAGTTTTAATAATAAAATGAATGTTTTTTTTTGTTTTGTTGTTGTTGTTTTTTTTGTGGGGGGGGGGGGTGGCCTTAAATTACATTAACTACTAATTTCTTCGGCCAAGTTATTCATTTCCACCACCTGCATATAAGCTTTGTTTTTCCTCTCATCTGCATTTCCCTGTATTGAGTTTATTGCTGTTTCCAAGTATTCCTTGTTCATAGTATGGTGTATTTTTGGCTTTCTGAATTTTGAGTAATACTTCCAGCAAATGCCTCAGGGTTAATTTAATGCAAATGTCACCTCACCATGTGGGGGTAAAAAACAAACAAAAAAAACCCACTTTAAACTGCCCACTTGGGTCAATATTTGCCTGTTCTGACTGAACATTTAATGAAATGGTATCATTTACACACACACACACACACACACTAAACTGTTTCACCAGAGCCACATTCCATTAATGAATGTCCTGAAGGCTGGAGTTGTGTTGGAAAGGGTCGGATTTCAGTACTCTACTGCTTAACTAGGTTTGCTCAGTAACGTTCATCAAACTACAACGGAATTTAAACTTATTTCTGTATTAATTTAAGTATTTTATGCTACAACGCTGTTGAATTCTGGACTCTAATTGTCAGACGGTTTATAACAATGTGTTATAATCGTTCTAATATGTTTTTGTTTCTGTGAAGTGATGTTTATGTAACATTTATGGAAGGAGTCTCCAGTGTCAGCGCTTTGTAACAGTCAGAGGTTGAAAGCTGTAACTTTAGCTTTCCGAAACATCTTCAGGAATTCAGGCTTTATCGTGTCTGAGGAACATGACAAGCTGTGATTTATTTATTTATTCTTGTCTTATTAACTTCAAGGCAGTAAAATTATGTCGGGTGCTGTTTCGATACCTTGCCGTGGAACTGAGGCACTCGATAGCCCTCGGCCTGGTAAAGTCCAACCGTGGTCCACATGCACTGGTAACGACAATCATCCCGACACGTCCAACCTGAAGTGAGAATCACACACTGAAGTCTTATAAACACCAGACACGACGACACCAAAAGTGAGGAAATATTTACAAAGTTCATCAGGACAGGGATCCATTTGGGACCATCAAGACAATGGCGCTCGAGTGGGTGGTCACAAATTGGGCCACGATCATTAACACGAGCGTGTGCTGAATAGTGCTGTGGTTTTGCAGCTGCCATTTGACATCTTAAATGGTTGATGATCAGTTGCCAGAAAAGAAAATACCCCCCCCCCCCCCCCCCAATTATGAAGTTGGTGGGAAATACATTTATTACACTGTTATAGCTCTTAAAACGTTCACTTAAAAAAAAGAAGAAGAAAAAAAAGAAAAGCTAACTTCAGTAGAGTTTCCCAAGCGAAATTTTTTTCTTTCAGGAAAAGCAGGAAACTCAACATTATGACGCTTCCATTCTTTTCATATTCTCCTCAGCTTACTTATGCTAAATCCAAGCCGTGCCATCGCTTTGCTCTTAACAAATCCTCGCTTTTCATAGTCGCTTAAAACAATTCTGTATTTTCTGTGAAACGTGTGCTGTAGAAAGTTTTAGAAACCTACTGTATAAGAACTGCTAACATTTAAGTGGCGTGGTGATGTTAAACACAATTAAACTTTAGCTAAAAATTCGATTGGTTTAGCTTTTTAACTCGCCGTGCATGTTTCCCAGTTAACGTTTAATATCTTGCTAAACCAATTTTGATCGATTTTTTGATAAAGTGACAGACATGTTGTGTCAAAGCATGCCAAGAACTAGGCTGGTATCGTGGATTTCTTGACGTTGATCATTTCCGCGAGGTATTCTTTTCCACAGAGAAGCATAAATAGTCATAAAAAGCCTTATAACTCTTCAAGACATATTTACAAGCAGTGTGAATGAAATTCATCGTGTCAACAAGTTTGGGGGATAAAAAGTTAGCTAAGCAGCAGTTTTTGCAGCTAAAAATTTAATAGAAGATATAACCACACAACTTGCTGGGTTATGACCGACAGATTTGTTTGAAGTAACTGGTTTTCTGTCAAATTTGTTTTAACAAACCAAACTAAAAAGATGTGCCCCAATAATTACTCAATTTCCGCAGAAACCCAGATTGCTTTGGCGAGCAGTGTATGCTACAACATGTAATTCTATATTATACGGAGTCTTTTATTAGTAAACCAACACATCTGAGGTAAATGTTGACGCTCTTGACGGATAATGTATGGTTTCCATTGTCACTCTGCCTTCACATTTCTACATACAGGACTCTGTGCTAGCTAGCTAAATTGTTGGCCTCAGTCAGTAGCTAATAGTGTAGGCTATACTTGGTGTCTGTATGTACACAGTAAGTGGCCTAGCAACAGTGCTCTCATCACTTTAGCCACTAGAACTAGTGTATTGTGTTTGTTCACTCTCAAATGTCAAAGGAACTAGCTGTCAACCTAATAATTCAAAACTTTATGTGAAATGTAGTCAGTTCAGTTGGACAAGGTCTTGATTCTGTGACGTGGGGAACTGTTTTCATGCCTTTTGCTTTTGAAAACTTTGAAGGAACTTTTTTTTTTGGGGGGGGGGGCACAAATTGGTCAAAAACAACAACGTTTATATATTTTATTTAACTATCTAACGCTAGATATAATTTCATGAAATTATTTATAATATAATTTCGTATGTTTGTTTTGATAAATCGGCACCGGATTGGCTAACAGCTCTTTTCGCTGTCCAATTAGCGCCGGGGACTACGCACGAGCGCGGACTGCTGACCATTCCTAGCGCAGAAGGCGGGACCGGACTTCCGTTTCTCAGACGAATATGGGTAGTAAAACAAAACAAAAAAATACATTTTTTAAGCAAATCCAGTATCGTTGACGTGATCATTTACTTTATTTTTTTTATGATGTAATGTAGTATAGAAGACTGGTACAGTTTGAACTTGTCAGCTGTGAGACGGAAACTTACCCGTGAGCGCCATGTAAGGCGGCTGAGCGGACTGGAAGCCGCGCAGTTTGGCGCCCGTGCAGTTGGTGCGCGCGCACTGCTTCACGCAGTCCCGGTACACGGGCTCCTTATCGCCCTGAGAGCCGTGCACGCGACTCGGTGAGCACAGGAGCAGCGCGGTGAAAAGCGCGAGACCTAATGACGTGCAGCAAGCCATCATGGTGTCCACACGGTGTATATATAAATATATGTTTAAAAAAAAAAAAAAAAAAAAAAAACCTACAAGCACCGAGAGAGCGATCCGTCCCTGTCACGTCATGTGAGCTGAGATGAACGTTAACCAGCGGTGGTTACGGCGACATGACAGCTCGCGCTCTGTTATGTTATAAACACCTGGGCGTTTTATTTGAGCGTGCACACGCGCAGGTGAATCTGCTGGAAAGTATGCGGAAACGCGGTGCGCGCGGAGAGCTAGCTGCAGAACAGCTCGGACAGAAACCCGGAAGTAAATCTCTCTCACTCTCGCGCTTTGTGGAAATTTGTACTTTTCCACCCCAAAGTGGAAAGTAGCCAACTGAACTCCTAAACGTCTTCTGTATAAACAAAGCATTCGCTCATTCACATGTTCATAGACTGTTTAGGCAAATGTACTGTCCTAGAAGTTGTAATGGTTATAATGGGAATCGTGCTGGTTTTAATGGAAACTGTAACTGTCCCCGTGGGCTCTCTACTGGAAATCTGTTGCTTTCTATTGGTGGCATGTTATGTCAAGTGGATACCATTAAGAATCAGTGATGGTTTTAATGGTTAGCTGATGGCTTGTAATGATATTTGTAGCGGAAACCATTAGAATTTATTTGATGCTTCCTGTTGTTGTTGTTGTTGTTGTTTTCAGCAGGGAAATCAGTCATCATTGATACTAATCGTTTATTAAAAATCTTTACAACAAGGTATCGTTCTTATTTTTCCATAACAGGGTGGTGTAAAGAAGTGGAGTTACTGTTACTGTTACCTCCACAAAGTGTTTTATTCCTCTTACACTACAGCAAAGTTCTATTTAAGTGATGATGTGATTGAACAGAGTTTGCAGTAATCAGGTCTGGTTGTGTCTAGTCCAGCTGAACCCCATTATCAATGCAGTTTCATAGATTTGTGGGCATTAGCAGCTATGGGGTCAAATACATTTTCACACAGGACCAGTTGGTATTGGATGACTATTTTGCTTCAGTAAATAACATTATCATTTAAAAACTGTATTTTGTGTTTACTCAGATCGCCTTTGTTTTATCTTAGATTTCATTTTAATTTCTGAAGCAATTTAGTATGAGATATACACAAAAACAGAAGAAGTCAGGATGAGGGCAAATATAGCCATGTAATTATAATCCAGATGATCAGTTAATATTAATATATTCCTCAGCAGCAGATCAGATCATCAGACATGTTTCAGCCTTTGTTTCAGCCTGGTTTCTAAGAAAACTCTGAGGGAGAAAATCCTGCAGAACTAGTTTCTCCTGAAATGCCACCTGAGATGGTGCTGAAGGGACCACATTAAAAACATTTTTTATGAACATGTGTTATATGGTTGGTTCGTATCATTCAACAATCCGTTATTTAAAATTGAATAATATTTTATGGCGAATTTGATAACTAAAAATAATAATAAATAAAATCTAATCATTAACTAGTAATAGACTTTTTGATTCCATACAGCGTTTTGCGGCATTGACGATTATGGCTACATCGCCCCCTACTGGTCAATGTGCATAATGGCTCTTTTCAGTGAGTCCGATGAGTCGGCTCATCACACCATCATAAGAGCCGACTCTTTCCCAGACTTCTCATTGCTAGGATTTTTCCCCTCAAGTTGTCAGCCATCCATCGCTTGAACTCTTCAATGAATTGTTTTGTGTAGGTATATAACTGTTCAGTACATTACACCGACTCTAAATCGCTGTTTCGCCAAACGACTCAGTTATTGATTCGCCGGATTCTATTTGTTCACGGTTGACCTGCGTGTAATTAGCAGCGTTACAGATATATGAATATATGAACTGAAACCTTTTCGATGAAAACATCATGTTGTTAATTTGTTGTTGTTGTTGTTGTTGTTGTTTTAAAAGTCCCTTCGGAAATGTGAGTCGGTTTCCAACGTTCACAGAAAAGAACCGGGCCAAAGATTCGACTCGTTCGTGAACAAAACATCACTACGTGGCATGGATAGTCCTTACTACCGAAGATGATTAAACAGTCAGCTCTAATGAATTCCAGTTCATAAAATGAAAAAAAAAAAAAAAAATCACTTTAAAATTGTGAAAGATTGACTATATTTAGCAGCTAGTTCTCTGTTACTGCTAGCTGTGGCGCTAACTCATCGGCTCAATTTGCTACGAACATAAAACAGAGTAAATGAAAAATAAACGAAGTACTGCTTCGATATTTTCAACAAATTAAGGATTTTGTACATTGAACAGAAATTTAAAGGTACTAAATATTGTGCTTCTCAGGTAAACAGCTTTTTGTATAGGAATGTTATAACGTAGGTATGTTTACCTGAGATGTGTAAAATGTCTTAGCTTTACATTTTTGTTCAGTTGTACAAAATCCTTTATTTATTTGAAAATATCAAAACTATAAACTTTTTTATTTTTAAATTATTATTCAGTAAATTAATGCTCAATTAAGCTAGGAAATAATGTAAAAATAAAGTAAAAATTTCAAGTAAAAATAAGTTTTTGGAAGGAATTATTATGTAGCTAATGTTAGCTGGGTAGCATTTCAAGAGAATAACAATTTTGAATAAAATTATAAATGAAATGGAAAGCTAAACAACATGCTGTAACTACATACTTATATTTAACCTTATATACATATAGTAAACTCAGTGTTTAGGTTGTTTGGGGGACTTCTTATGGCCTTCAGTACCAACCGGCCAACCAACACAAAGGTAAGGAAGATGTAAGCTTGTTAAAGTTATTATTATTATTATTATTATTATTATTATTATTATTATGTGTTCAGGTGATTATCTCACTATTTTCTCCTTGTCGTCTCTCACTTCCAGAGAAATAAAGAAAGGACATGAATGGAGGAGAATCGATTTGTATTTTACTGTAAAACTGAACTTGCTTTTCTCAAATTCAAAACAAAACAAAACAAAAAAATACTTCAGCATATTTACAACAGCATTGTTGATGGAAGCACCAAAAAATGCTTGTTCCTCTGCTCTTTATTGTAGGTTATGATAATAAACAAACATGCACCAAAGAAAAGCAGAGAGAACATTGCGAAATGGCGTGGTTTGATGACACGGCATTATTGTTTATTGAAAATGATCCCACCACCAAGTTCAGGATCTCAGAGATGGAGATAAAGTCTTTCATTATCAGCCGTGGGAGCGAGAGGAAGGGGAGAACCTGAGCATGCCATAGAGAAGAAGGAACCAATGAAGGAGCCACATGTGAGGGGTTTGAGGTAAGAGGTAGATAAATAGTAGATGGAAAGGAGTCTACTCCTCCTTCTCCTCTCCGTGTGTGATGACGTAGCAGATGTTCTTGTAGTCGACATTGCCAGCCACATCTGGAGGGAAGGCGGCCCACAGGTTTTTCATCTAAAACAATAAGAGTCTTATTATTTAATGATCAATAACTTCAAACATAAATGCTTTGCTAGTTACAGAAAACCCACCTCCTCTGCGCTGAACCTGTCACACTGGGTGGTCAGAAGCTCCTCAAGGCTGGAGAGAAGGAGAAAAGTTCAGTTCATAAGTGTTTATGCATTCATCCAAAATATCTCTGTCAAAGGAAGTAAAAATAAATAAATTGAGCTAAATGAGAACCGCACGTACAACTCCTTCTTGATGGAGCCGGTACCCTCGCTGTCAAGGACCTTGAAAGCGCTAACAATGACATCTTCGGGATCAGCACCTTAAAGGTTGCAAGATGTTATATGATAAATTTCATAATCTGTATGTTTTACACTATGTATAGTTATAAACAGCTGTTTCAGTTGTCAAATGGTTCTTCAAGGAACCCTCTCTGAAAGGGAAACCATCTGTTGTATGGTTCTACATAGAATCCTTAATTGTTCCCCCAAATAAACAAACTGAAATCATGAGAGTAGAAAACATGCTATTGTTATATAATTCTGTTTCAAATGACATAAATGTGGCTAATGTTAATTTGCAACCTACCCTTCAGCTTTTCGCCAAACATAGTGAGGAAGACGGTGAAGTTGATTGGACCACTGGCCTCCTTGATCATGGCCTCCAGCTCCTCGTTCTTCACGTTCAGCTGACCCATGGAGGCCAACACATCCCTTAGATCGTCCTTGCTGATGATGCCGTCCCTGTTCTGGTCGATGATGGTGAAGGCCTGTGAAAAGAATTTGACAAAGGATTAATTCTTTTTGGCAGCATGGATGTGAAGTTTAGCCATGATTCTGGACCCTTCTCAGCAATATGAAGTTAATTAGAAGTTCTGACACCATTTTAAAGCTCATTATTCATGATATTCAGGATATGTACATGTTTGCACGGAACAAAAAGGAGTGGCTCTTAATTTCATTGTACATATGTATAGTGACCATAAAAGGCATTCATTCATTCATTCATATACAGTATTCATGCATTCATGATATTAAGACTTGTATGTGTCATTCTTAGCAATTCTAGCTATGCGCCATTTCTTAAAAAAAAAAAAAAAAAAAAAAAAAAAACTCAACAAAATAACCCACACACTGCTCATTTTAGCATCAGTCTGAGAGAAAAATATGACATCCATTAAGCTAAGTGGTTTGTTTGTGGACCGTTACTAATGTTTGTTTATCGGTGTGAAATGTGGAAACATTAGCTCGCTCTAAGGATGACGCCAATTTGGAAAATGCCTCTACAATACATTAAACTGTCCATATAAATAAGAACGGTGTTTCCTCATTTGGTGCCAGAGATCTTGTGAAATCTGAGAAGGTAAGTATTACACAGCAGCTGCTGGCCGATTGCCTTTCTAAGGTGTTAAAATGGTCTTGGAATTCATGGCATGAGTTTGGCGACATTTAAGGGATTGATTACGCTTTCCCCGACAACCATACCCACGCCCGTGAAACTAATCAATGCGTTCCTGATTCTCATGCTCTCTTTCCAATTTCAGTTAACGAACATTCGCTACAAGTTAAAGTCACATTTAAATAAATAAATTCCACAAAAGACAAATTAGTTCCTTTGCAGAAGCTGCACATGGTCCTGAAAACTCAACGTGATTGCTAATGATGGTGATTGTTTTTCAGCAAAAATATCCTCCACAAAAAAGAAAGTCCAACACTTATTATTATTGTTAGTATGCACCATCTATACACCAGCTGTTGTGCAACATGTTCCTGTGGGCCATGATGGCTAGTATCAGCTGTTTTGACCCATAAACAGAATGGAGCAGAATGAGTAAGTTTGGTGTAAACTACCACAAGGTGGTTTTATTTTTACAACTGACAGTCCAGGAACCCCCTAAAACACCAAACCTAAAGTGGCCACATCAATTTTGCTGAGCCAGAAGAACTAAATATTAACCCCCATGTTTAGGTTTCAGTATGATTTCTCTACTTGGTGATGATTATTTACTCTTGTTAACAGTTCAGCTCTAACAAGAGTTCAGTCCTTGTAACTTCAGCATTGTTTTTTTGTTGTTGTTGTTTTTTACGAATCTCTTTTGATCTACAACATCTGGAGCAATCACCACAGAATTAATTTTGTACTGAGAAAAGACGAGGTTTAGTCCAAACACAATTACAATGGGCATCTAGGGGCAACTGTAGGATTTGCAAATCATAAAAGTCTAAATCTCTAAAACATTATGATTTATTCTTTCTGAAGGAAAGTTATGAGTTATGATACACATGGCTCTGAAGGCCTTGAATATTCCTTCAGGAAAGCGTAAGGTAATTAACGCAACTGCTTTTTACTGTATTGTGCCAGGAACATTGGTTAAAAGTCAACCAGAGCAGATTTGAGAAGACTTTCTCTCATGTATGTCTCATCTGAACCCGCTATTTGAATTAATGAGAGCTTTAATTATATCTTCATTTGTGTTAAATTAATTATTCCAGAATAACTACGAGTGTGAGATCCCATGTGATCTTTTACATGGTGTGGAGGTCATTTGAGCTTACCTCCTTGTACTCCTGGATCTGGCTCTGCTCAAACATGGAGAACACATTGGAGCTGCCACCCTCTCCCTGCTGCCTCCTCTTGGCCTTTTTGGGTGCCTGGAGATGAATAACATATAAAAATGATTTAAAGAGCATCCTTGGTGAACTGGGCTGAACAAGGGCAAGGCCAATTACTAGTATCTGGAAAGGCAGTGAATATTTAAGATAGCTTGGCCTTTGAAACCATATCAGTCTACTTTTAAGGATGTCTAATGACTAAAGCCGTCAGAAAGTTGAAGATCCAGAAGAAAGGATTTAAGGATTTTTTTCTTCACTAACACTGAGTCATTTTTAGTTCTGCCTTCTTCCCTGCTTGTAAATCCATACTTCCTGAAGATGCAGCACGAACACTCACCATCTCTTGAGGTTATGTGGAGTTTTTGTGGTTTGTCAGAAGAAGAACCACAAGCCGACACCAAGTCCGCGTGACTGACATGTACATTTTGACACTATGGAGCCTTATATACCAGCACGGGAGAGCTAACTATAGCCTCGTGATCAGGTTTGGCAGCGAAAGAGAGAGCAAGGGAAGTAATAGAAGGAGCGTGGCTTCAAGTGTCACCTTCTCGGCTAAAATAGGCCTGAGACATCTTGAATTCAACCCCGCAAGATCTGTCGAGTGTTTGGTACAGCCTATGGACTTATAAGGAGAGATGGGTGTTTTTACAATCAGCTTGACACTTGGTTCACTATTTATTGACTATTTTCACTGTAGGAAGGTTATTCCAAACAGACCCAAGACAAAACATAAAGCAAAGATGGAAGTTAGTGGCGTCCCATGATCTCTTATCTTGGTTTATTTCCCACCTGTCATCAGGATGATCCTTGAACACAGGAAGAGCCTATGGCACTTCATTTCAGGATATACTGGAAATTTCCAAATGCAACCTGAAATTGCATTTCCGAAAAAGCTTAAGTAGTAAACAAATCTTGTTGAGTTCATTTTAGTTTCTTGTAAATGTTGCCTTCCAAAAGGTAAGAAAATTTCAGCAATCAAAGGGGAATTAGGTGCTGACCTTCATTCCTCTGAGTAAATATGAGTTGTGTGTATCTTGACCCTGGGAATAGCATCGTGGATTAGATGGAAGTTGGAATTCCTCACACATCAAAATTCGGTTTATGAATGAACCGGCTATAAATAGGAACACATAATATAAACAAAGCCATATCACTTTAAAAGTGTTTGCTGAAGGAGGACCCTGGTTCATCTTCAACATGTAAACAGGTCCACACTTTATCCAGCAATTAGTTACTGAAATGTATGGAAAATCTTACAGGGTCACCTGATACACAACTTAATGGGAAGCATGTCTCAATTTGATTGATATCCCATGTTTGCATGCATTTTTATTTCAGGATCTTCCGGACGTTTGTGGTTCAGACTGAAATAGCCCAAAAATAAAACGGCAATAGAGGGGACCGAGCTACACATGATGTTGCAAATCCCATCAAACTGCTGATTCAAGGTCATACCACATCCTGCTTGAAAATGAAGTGTAAAAGACAACCTCCGGGCTCCAATGTGGCGCAACAGGAAAGTTTTATCGCTGTCGTTGGGAGCCGGGCGCCCAGAAAACATAACTGGGCGATCGCTCTGAGTGGGATGGATCAGTGTTACTCTCTCTACTGTAAAAGAGTACAGCACTAACCAAGCGTGAGTGTCTTAACACAGTTAAGGCTTTCCACTGAGGGTTCAGCTGAGCTATAATGTATGACAAGCAGCAGTTCAAAAAGATGCCGTTGGCTGGCTTCACATGTTTTCAAAGGCTTTATAATAATCTCCACTCTTCTGGGAAGGCTGTAAGTGTTGTGTTGTCTAAGTGTTGAGATGTATAATACATTTTTAATGATTTTTTTTTTTTCCAGCCAGGTACTAAGAGCATATGCAAATCTGGAGGTCAAGACTGAGTTTGTGCCATTTGGGGCAAGAAGGACAATTCAAAAGGTAAGAAAATGAAGAGTGTGCAGAGAGACTGTCTTCACAGTGTCAGTTACTGAGACCGAAATAACTTGACTTCCTCCTCATACACATTACTGAACAGCATTTCCTCAGTCCATCACACATGTAACACAGAGACATTCTCTATTACACACGGTGGTGGTCTGGCCTAAAGGCTTTAAGACAAATGACATGTTTTCACTATTTCAGGCATAAAAACAAGTGGACAGCAATTCTGTACTTTTTGTTCGTTTTGTTTTTTCCTCCTTTAGACAATCACTATGTGTGGGGTTTAAGTTTGGTGTTTTTTTGCAGTCAGTTTGATGCTCCTGGACACCACCATGCTCACTTTCTCCCCTTAAAACGCATGTCAACTTTTCTGACCCCGCCATCTGTGCTCCTCTCAGCATCTAGAGAACTTTTCTGT
The DNA here is from genome assembly GCF_001660625.3 of Ictalurus punctatus. Classification (NCBI taxonomy): domain Eukaryota; kingdom Metazoa; phylum Chordata; class Actinopteri; order Siluriformes; family Ictaluridae; genus Ictalurus; species Ictalurus punctatus. Next base: position 1,962,483 of record NC_030428.2, read on the forward strand.
TAAGTGGCAATAAAACTGCACCTGTTTACTGTCAGCTCCAGCAGTATCTGCACCTTATAAGAAAAAAAAAACAAAAACGACTACTTTATATATATATATATATATATATATATATATATATATATATATATATATATATATATATATATATATATATATATATATTAGTTATATTTTTTATTTCCCCACCTAAGGGGTGGGAAATATGGCAAACAGACCATATAACACATTTAAGTGTATAAACAAAAGATTTTTATTTTAAAATGTTAAAAAAAAATAAATGACAAAACTATTATTAAAAGATTTTAACATCCAATCAGCTACGTATTACTGTACCAATAGAGTTGGTCAATGTTATACAAGTACCATGTATTGTAAAATAATGTAAAAATAATGTGATATCATCACACCACCTACCATGACTTTATACACAAATACCTTAACATTCAGACATTTTGAAGTTACAAGGCCAGACAGGTGCAAATACGTAGTTTCAGCATCTCTCTCTCTCTCTCTTTTCTTTTTACCCCAAGTCAATCAGATTTCCTTCAGCCTGCTGCGCAGTCTTTTCCAGTCTCTTCTTCTGCCACTCGGCCACCAGTTGCCTCACTTCCTGTCCGAAGTGCTCGTGCATTTGGCAGAAGTCCTGCATAGGCTCTGCCCACTCTGAAATGCCTGGTCCAGGGCCGAGATTGTGTCGCTTGGGCCAAAGTTTAGGGGAGCGTTTGGGGGCTTGCTTGTAGCTGGTGGGTGGGGCATGTAGCGCCTGGTTTTCGTAAAAGACAGAGTTTGCGACTGGGCATTTGTGAAGCTTCTGAAGATGACGTATATTTTCCTTCGTGGACATGCTGTCCACCGGGTTGACTCCAATGTCTCTTGCTGCGTCTAGGGAAATGAAAAAGAAGATGGCTTAAAAAAAAGGACAGTGCAAAAGTCTGTGCTTGACGAAAAACTGTGTGAAAGTGTAATAGGGTTGTTTACGGTGTCACGGTTAGTCACGCTAGCTAACTCACCACTTACTTAGTCCAGTGGTTCTCATCCCTTTTGTGTTCGGCTGTGACTCCCTAAAGAATTTCACAACACTCTCCCACTGGACTCGCCCTAAATTACACACTACACCGATAGTTCGTTTTTGTTTTTCTCCCTCTCTTACCTTTACTCACAGGCACTCTCTCTTTCAGGTTTAATGACAACGTGACTACAGTTCTCTGGAAAAGTCCTTCTCCAAAATGCTCTAATAAATATTATATCATATATCAGCCATAACATTAAAACCACCTGCCTAATACTGCGTAGGTCCAAAACAACCTGGACCTGTCGAGGCATGGACGCCACAAGACCTCTGAAGGTACGCTGTGGTATCTGCCACCAAGATGTTAGCAGCAAGTCCTTTAAGTCCCGGAAGTTCCGAGGTGGGGCCTCCGTGGATCGGACTTGTGGTCTGCAACAATGTTTAGGTAGGTGGTATGTGTCAAAGTAACGTAACATCACATTCCCTCCGCTGGCTCGCCTTCTTCCCATAGCGCACTCTGGTGCCATCTCTTCTTTAGGCAAGCAACGCACACACACGCACCGGACGTTCACATGATGTAAGTGAAAATGTGATTCAGACCAGGCCACCTTCTTCCATTGCTCCATGGTCCAGTTCTGATGTTCACGTGCCCATTGTAGGAGCTTTTGGTGATGGACAGGGGGTGCAGATCGATGAGCCTTGGGCGCCCATGACCCTGTCGCCGGGTCACCAGGTGTCCTTCCGTGGACCACTTTTGGTAGGTACTAACCACTGCATACCGGGAACACTCCACAAGACCTGCTGTTTTGGAGATACTCCGACCCAGTCGTCTAACCATCACAATCTATCAAAGTCACTCAAATCCTTATGCTTGCTCATTTTTCCTGATTCCAACACGTCAACTTCGAGAATGGACTGTTCACATGCTGCCTAATAAATATATCCCACCCCTTGACAGGTGAAACTGTAACGAGATAACCAACGTTATTCACTTCTCCTGTCAGTGGTTTTAACGTTACGGCTGATCGAGGTTTACTCCATCCAGAGACTTTTTAACTCCACCCAAGTTGCTGGCTTCTTTGTCCTTATATTACAGTACAAATGTAATTAATCCAAGGATTAATTCACAATAGCAACAACCTCCAATTAGTAATTGCAGTGTACAGTACGTTTGTTAACATATGAATTAATTAGTGTGATTTAGTGAATATATGATGCTTTTAAATGCAGTCTAATCTTCTTGATGTTGAATAAGCCAGCTCTTGACCAGGTTTCCAGTTCGACTAGTTGTCTGCAAGTGCAAACGTGTGGACTCTCTGGATAAGGGCTTCTAGTGAAACACTGTAAAAGTAAAACATATTGGCGATCCAATCCGGCTAACTCGTTAAACCACATACGAAGAACAAGCCACAGATCTCTAGTACATGTGAACCACTTCAAGCGCTAAAGCGTAAAAGACGTCGTGCCTCACCGAGGTACTGCTGGCGCAGATCTTGCACAAGGAGTTTGAGGAAGCCGTGGTGGGCCGAGTGGAGGGCTTTGACCCAGCTCTCCTGACTCGCCTGGTCCTCGGCTGAGAACTTGTACGTGCGCAGGCCGTCTGTGTCCTCGGCGTCGCCGTAGAACGACACAGAGAAGGCGAAGTGCTCTTCAGAGTCGCAGAGCTGCACGATGCAGTGCTCCAGCACAATCACACCCAGAAGATCGCGCTCGCTCCGGCGTTCCCGATAAAACAGCAGGTTCCCCTTGAGGGAGAACCAACGTTTCTGGTAGGATGTGTTCAGTTCCCCCTGTGGCGACAAACATTTACATATTCACTAGTTTTCTTTTCTATAAAAGCCACAACAGTAGCGTTCACCACAAGTGACAAATCATCTGATTTACAACACGGAAAGGAAAAAAAACAAAACACAACAACACACGACAGGATTTCAAATGATGACTAGTCAACAGAATGATGTTCTCAGACAAAACCTTGAACGGCTTTCAGACGAAAGGATCGAAAAGGCAAAACAGCAGGTTAGTAATGTGATGTGACGAAGACGCATGTTGTTGTTATTGTTATTTAAGATCTCCATACCTTTTTGTATAGGTATCCCTCTTTATCAGGTGCACCGCTGAACAGGTAGTGGGTCAGGATTTTACCATGGATCTTCATCACGGGGTCGCAGAAAGTTCACACCAAAACATCTGTGCTTGTTTACGTCTACTAAAGCGTGGGAGAACCACAACAAACAAGACCTGAAACGATCACAAAACTACTTCACACGTGAGAGGTTTCATAACAAACACAGGCCAAAGGAGCTCGACACAAACAACAACAACAACAACAACAACAACAACAACAACAACAACAACAACAACAACAACAAACACAGCTGTGATTACTGCACGCGCTCGTGGCGTTTCTCACACTTTCAATTTGACTATTTGTATTTCCCCATTTTTTTCTTCCTGATGTTTTTAAAACAGCCGGAAACGTAGTGTAAAGTTTATTTGAAGTCTGAGTGGACGTGACTTACCGTGTTTGTTCAAAGCCTCGACGAAACTCTTCCACTTCCGCAAACTGTAACCGCGCTCGCGCCCCTGATTATCTGACCCGACTATAGCGTTGTACACCTCCGCGCGCGCGCTTACGTCTCACCAGTGTATCAATCGTTAAAATATCGCGATATTTCGGACATCCCGTGGTTCCGATATGACGGATATGAATGGCGTACTGGATTTTATTTACAACCCTTTGATGACACTAAACTCTTTTTCTAGCGCTAGACTCACTTTAAATTTCTAAACGATATAACTTCAGTTTATAAATAATAAAGTATTGCGAAATAACACACTTCACAAGTAACATGACAAGTGAAGCAGCCTATTACACATGCAAGCTAGTGTGTTTCATTACATTCACTAGCCACTTTATTATTAGGAACACCTGTATACCTGTTTATTCATGCAATTATCTAAGCCGCCAATCATACTTCAGCGGCGGAATTCACAAAATGGCTCAGATACAGGTCGAGAACTTCATTTACATTAAATTTACAGCATTTGGCAGACGCCCTTATTCAGAGCGACTTACATTTATGTAATTTTATACAACTGAGCATATGAGGGTTATATGAGGTCTTGCTCAAGGGCCCATCAGTGGAAGCTTGGCAGTGCTAGGATTTGAATTCACGACCTTGGGATCAGTCGTCCGACATCTTAACCACTGAGCTACCACTGACCCAAGAGTTAACTGACTTCAAGAGTTAAAATATCAGAAAGGGAGATCTTGAGGGGAAATTTACATCTCAGTGACGTTGACCATGGCATGGTTATCTCTCACCTGATTGATACCTTTCAGCAGTGACAATCCCATACATCCTTCCTAAGGGCTTTGCAGGACCATGGCTTCAGCATTTGGATGAAACCAAGACGGTGTTGAGAAAATCCTACAGAAAAAGCTGATCTTTATTTTTAGGTTAATCAGAATCACTACATTAATGACAGCTGTATGATAATTACCTTGGAACATATGTTTGAATGTGATTGTTTAATTCTTAGCACAGTCACATGCCCCGCTAAACAAGGGTGTGCAACCAGGTCGTTGGTTGCTATATCACATTAAAGGAGGAATTAAAATCCCCAAAACCTGTAGTTCTAACAGGGGTGTGTAGACTTTTTATAGTCACTGTATGTAACACCTCTGCCTACTGTTCCAGGAAGAGGAGCATCAGCTTTTATCTAATCTCTCATCAGCACCATGAGAGTCATCAAGGAAATGAACTGTGAACTTTGTACAGATCAGAGTGGCATGTGTTACGTGTTTATAAAAAGATTGAGAAATGAACAGGAAGATCATCAGATTTATGGAAGGAGAACTCGTATGAACTCGCCTCTCTTAATTAGGAAAAGAAGTTAAAGCTTTCTGCTTTTTCAATTAGTCACAAGGCTTTCTCAGTTCTCTTGAAAAAAAATATTTGCCTCTTAGGATGTTTAACAAAAAAATGCTAATATACAAAAGTTCAAAAACTTCACAAATGTAACAACCAAATGAATCTAGGATGAATATTTACTTTTTGCAATACTGACTTATTTATTTGGAACTCTCTTTCATTAGAATAATCTCCTGATGATTCAGTAAAAATCTATAATCATAACTACTAGGTGTCCATAAGCTGTCTTCATACAATTTATCCTCTTAAAATAGGAGGGAAAAAAAATTCACACAAGCATCGATAAGAAAGTAAACGTCCATGTTGTCCATTTGTGGCTGTACCACGTGTGATAAAGGTGCAGATTGTAATGTTTAACCATGTTGTTATTATTAATAATCATAATTTCAAAAGTCTTCTTAGAAAAACTGGGATATTGTCATACAGTAAAACTCAATACTTGATTCTTTTCAGGTTTCTGAAAATTGTTGGAAATGCGCACTGAGGTCCACTTTTTACCTCCCAGAAAATGGCATCTCATGAGGAAGAGAATCAACCCTGGGGTGGTGTGATGACACACCATTACCACTGCCACCCCAGGTGATTATTTTTCTACAACAGCATGTCCAAATGTGTTTTATTGCTCTTGTACTACAGCAATTTTGTCCCGCACTTACAATTTTTTTTAATTGCTTGCTTGATGGATGACTTTGTGGAAAGCGCTTGTAGCACACCTGAGTACTAGCACCTACTCCAGACCAGTGGTAGTCATCAATCATATCAGCTCCTTTACTGAATTCCAAAAGTTGTCCATGTAAAGTCAAATGGCCAAACCATGAGAATCTTTCCACAGATTCTGGCGGTGTAATCTGTCTCCTATGTGGATCTTCTGATGCCGCTTGAGGTTCTCGGCCCTGCTGAAGCTCTTGCCGCACTGGACGCAGCAGTAGGGCTTCTCTCCGGTATGGACCCTTTTGTGCTTCTTCAGGTCTCCTGCTTGGCTAAAGCAGCGGCCGCACACCATGCAGCGATACGGTTTCTCGCCGGTGTGACACCTCTGATGGATCCGAAGGTTCCCGACGCGGCTGAAGGTCTTCCCGCAAACCAGACACACGTGGTGCTCCTCGTCTCGCGGACTGTGATGCTGTCTTTCGAGTCCTTGCAAGGAAGACGTCGTGCTCCAACTGTTCCCTATACACCTCCCGAGCGTGCTGAGGTTTGACTGGATGTACAGACTCGAACTGATGCTGTCCTGCCTGGATGTCTGGTCTCTCAGACCCTCACCCATGGTAACCACAACTTGAGGGACCTGTTGTTCTTGTTGTGAGCATTCGGATGCAACAGGTTCGGTTTTAATGTCAACGCATGATGAGGCATCAGAAACACAAGTGCCAGGTTCCGTTCCTTTAATGGTGCAGTGCAAATCTGAGGTGTTGACCAGCTCGGTTCTTGGCGTACTTTTATCAGGTAGTGTAAGTGCAACTTGCAGGTCGCACACCGCCTCTGGTTCTGCATCTGCTTTAACAACCGAATCTTGTTTCATACGAGAGACAGGTTGAGCTTCGGGCATCATCTGAGTCTCAGTGGATGGGCGGTTGATGGACAAGGAGATGGAAGCAAGTCTTGACACTGTAAAGGTAAGGGGCGGGAAAAAACGATAAAGCAACATTTTCATCAAGCATATTATTCATTTTTTTTCCAGACATCAAGTGAGAAAAATAAGAAGTAAAGCATCTGGCTTTCTCTCCTGAAACTCACCTTCTCGCTCTTTCTCCAGGTTCTTCAGGGCATCCTGTAATTTCAGGCGTAGTCTCTCGTTCTCCCTCTGCGTCCGAGCCGTTTTCTCTTGATACTCGGACACCGTTTCCCTCACGGCCTCCAGCACCTCCTGCACCGCCACCGTCAGCAGCTTCACCACGCGGCAATTCAGTCGCTCCAGTTTGGAAACGTTACTGCTCCTTTGATGAGATGGAAAAGAAAGTTATTCTGTAAAGTTGCTCCTTAGAATTTCTCTCTTTTTTGAGTTAAGTCGGTGCACTCGGCTCAGCTCACTGAAAAGAGATGACTCTTTGGCTCCCAAATGACTCCATGCTGGGGTTGTTTCATTGTTCAGTAAAATCGTAACAATACATAAAGTACATAAACACTACAGTTTGTTATTGTGAAGTAAAAATGGGGTGAGATGGTGGTGTGGCGGGTAACATTACCACCTCACAGCTCCAGAGTCCCCGGTTTTATCCTGACCTCAGGTTACTGTCTCTGAGGAGTTTCACGTGTTCTCCCTATGCCCGTGTAGGTTTCCTTCGGGTTCACCGGTATCCTCCCACCGCCCAAAAACATGCATCTAGGTGGACTGCTGAGTCTAAATTGCCCCTAAGTCTAATGGAGTGTGTGAATGTGTGTGCATGGTGATAGACTAGTGTCCCATCCAAAGTGTATTCCTGCCTGACGCCCAGTGTTCTCGGGATGTGATACAGATCCACCAGCACACTGACAAGGAATAAGCGTTACTGAAGAATAATGAATGAATGACCAACAACCAGTCACTGATCACCATTGTTCCAAATAACCAATCACTGATCATCATTG